>NW_027142525.1:545777-622395 GCF_026170545.1 Melanerpes formicivorus | reverse complement strand
GAATCTATAAACCTCGGCTCTGCTCACCCCCTGCCGGCCACCTCCCTGCCCCCGGGCCCAGGCAGCCTCCTCTGCAAGAAAAGAGCACGGTTACAAAAGGGAAAGCACTAAAGACACCCCTCTGGGACCCTGCCCGGGGGGGGACCCCTGCCCGTGGCGGGTGGGGGTCAGGAGACCCTCTGCCTGGCACAAGGACACGAGTGGCACAGGCTGGGTGCTGCCCCGGCCGCCCCCAGCCTCACCCAAACACAGACCCCCCTCCCCCAAGCCTTGATGCAAACCCCTCACCCAAGGGGGAGCCCACCCAGGGGACCACCCCCCCCCTCAGGTGGCCCTGCCAGGGAGGAGATGTCTCCATGCCAGCAAGCTCCCAGTGAGCCTTCTGCTGCAGGTTGTGCCTCCAGCTGGCAGCCTCATCGCCCCCTTCGCCTTCCACCCATACCCAGGGGGTGCAGGGAGCTGGGGGGGTCAGGTGCATCGCCCCAGGGGGGTTCTGTGGCTGCTGGCCAGGAGCTGTGCAGGCCCAGGCCTTGCCCTGGGGACACCCAGCAGTGCTTTGCCAGGAAGAAACACAGATGGGGACAGCCTGGGGGGACACACAGCACAGTGCTCTGCAGGGCAGCAACACCCGTGGGGACGATGGGGGGGAGCAGGGACACACAGCACAGTGCTCTGCAGGGCAGCAACACCCGTGGGGACACACAGCACAGTGCCCTGCAGGGCAGCAACACCCGTGGGGACACACAGCACAGTGCCCTGCAGGGCAGCAACACCCGTGGGGACACACAGCACAGTGCTCTGCAGGGCAGCAACACCCGTGGGGACACACAGCACAGTGCTCTGCAGGGCAGGAACACCCGTGGGGACACTGGGGGGGAGCAGGGACACACAGCACAGTGCCCTGCAGGGCAGGAACACCCGTGGGGACACACAGCACAGTGCCCTGCAGGGCAGAAACACCCGTGGGGACACACAGCACAGTGCCCTGCAGGGCAGCAACACCCGTGGGGACACACAGCACAGTGCTCTGCAGGGCAGCAACACCCGTGGGGACACACAGCACAGTGCTCTGCAGGGCAGCAACACCCGTGGGGACACACAGCACAGTGCCCTGCAGGGCAGCAACACCCGTGGGGACACACAGCACAGTGCTCTGCAGGGCAGCAACACCCGTGGGGACACACAGCACAGTGCTCTGCAGGGCAGCAACACCCGTGGGGACACACAGCACAGTGCTCTGCAGGGCAGCAACACCCGTGGGGACACACAGCACAGTGCTCTGCAGGGCAGCAACACCCGTGGGGACACACAGCACAGTGCCCTGCAGGGCAGCAACACCCGTGGGGACACACAGCACAGTGCTCTGCAGGGCAGGAACACCCGTGGGGACACTGGAGGGGAGCAGGGACACACAGCACAGTGCTCTGCAGGGCAGGAACAGTGCTGAGGACATCGAGGGGGCAGTGCAAGGACAGGCTGCAGTGCTTTGCTGGGAAGAAACAGGCCTGGGGACGTCCTTGCAGGACACACTGGTGCAGAGGCCAGGAAGCAGCACGGACAGGGACACCCTGGGGACACACAGGGACAGCACAGCCAAGCAGCAGCAGGGGCTGGAACCCCAGCAGGGGCTGATGGCACGGGCTGGGACAGTCATTATTGCTTCACAGGGAGGACAGCAAGAGGGGAGCAGGCTGGGGACCCAGCCTCTGATGGGGGGTTCAAGGGTCTTTCTTTGGGGACTTGTGCTTTCCCAGTGCTCCCCATGCCATGGCTGTCCCCCCCCCCTCACCCCTGAGCCTCCATCCCACCTCCTGCTGGTGCTGGCATGCAGGTAGCCAAGGGGCTGGGAGCCAGCTGCAGTCCCCAAGAGTTGCTGCTCCCCCCGTGCCAGCCAAGGCCAGATGAGAGCCACTCTGTCCCCCACAGCAGGGACCAGTCCCCCCTCCCTCTCCTCTTCCCTTAAGCCAGGGCTAAGCTGGGTGCAAAGGCTGTAAGCAGGCAGCCCGAGGTGACATGGGGACAAGGGACACGACGTGGGGCACAGGCTGGCTGCTGACCCTCCCCAGAGCCATGAAGGAAACAGAGAAAGCCAAACCACGGGGAACAAAGCAATCCCCAGCCTGGTGGGGTTGGGGGGCAGCTGGGGCAGTGACCTGGCTGGGACAGGGGACTCCCAGGCTGTCCCTGTCCCCTGGCTGTCCCCATGGATAAGGCGATACCGCAGCAGCTTAAGGTGACGGGTGCAGTGTTGGTACCGAGTGTCACAGCAGGGCTAGGGCAGGATGGAGCACGATGTAAACATTTCTGATCGAGGGGGAGGGGCAGGAGGAGGAGGAGAAGGAGGGGGAGGAGAAGGAGGGGGCTAGTGAGAGTCCTTCATCTGCTTCTGGATCTTCTGCAGCATCTCCTGCATCCGCCGCAGCTGGAAGAAAGCAGAGCAGGGGTGGGGGTGGGACGCTGGCACCCCCCAGGCATGCAAACATATCGGGGTCCAGGGTCCTAAGGAGACCCTGTGGGCTGGGAAAGGTGAACAGCAGGCTGGGAGCACCTAGAGCTGTGGGCTGGGAAAGCTGGGGACCAGGAGGCTGGGAGCACCTAGAGCTGTGGGCTGGGAAAGGTGGGGACCAGCAGGCTGGGAGCACCAAGAGCTGTGGGCTGGGAAAGGTGGGGACCAGCAGGCTGGGAGCACCAAGAGCTGTGGCTTGGGAAAGGTGAACAGCAGGCTGGGAGCACCTAGAGCTGTGGGCTGGGACCAGCAGGCTGGGAGCACCTAGAGCTGTGGCTTGGGAAAGGTGGGGACCAGCAGGCTGGGAACACCAAGAGCTGTGGGCTGGGAAAGGTGGGGACCAGCAGGCTGGGAGCACCAAGAGCTGTGGCTTGGGAAAGGTGAACAGCAGGCTGGGAGCACCTAGAGCTGTGGGCTGGGACCAGCAGGCTGGGAGCACCTAGAGCTGTGGCTTGGGAAAGGTGGGGACCAGCAGGCTGGGAACACCAAGAGCTGTGGGCTGGGAAAGGTGGGGACCAGCAGGCTGGGAGCACCAAGAGCTGTGGCTTGGGAAAGGTGAACAGCAGACTGGGAGCACCTAGAGCTATGGGCTGGGACCAGCAGGCTGGGAGCACCTAGAGCTGTGGGCTGGGAAAGGTGGGAGCCAGCAGGCTGGTAGAAAACCACAGAATGCAGCAGGTTAGAGAGGACCCTCAGAGGCTGCCTTGTCCAAGCCCCCAGCCACCAAAGCTGTGTGCTGGGCAGTGAGGGGAACGCTCTGATGCCCCTCCGACACCTCCTCATCCTGGCCTGAGGAGCAGCAGCTGCTGGGCTGGGCAGGAGGGGTGGCTGGGGACGTGGTGAGGGTGGTCAGGGGGGGCTGAGCTGCCCCCCACACTCACCTCCTCGTCCTTCTCCCGGATGAGCTTCTCGGTCTCGGCGTCGGGCACCGGGGGGATGACAGGGATGGGGAAGTCTGTCCCGCTCTCCCGTGTCAGCTTGCTGTGGGCAGAGAGAAGAGCTAAGGAGGCTGCCACAGCCCTCCCAGACCCCCCATGGGGGACATTCCCTCATGGGGACTGCAGCCCCAGAGACCCCAAACCTCACAGGTACCCAGCACCCACCTGCACAGACCCTGAGCATCCCTGGCCAGGGCCACGCTTGGCCCTTTCCTGGCACAGGGGGACACAGCTCCAGGCACCCCCCAAACCCTGGCACCCTGGACCTACTGCAAACCAATGTGGGGGGAGCCAGGGAGGCACCAGCACAGCAAAGGGTGTTAGGGACCCCCAAGGGCACAGGGCCCTGCCTGGGTGCTTTTTGCTGGGGTCAGGCTCTCCTCACCCATTATGTTCTCTGCTATTTTGAAGTGTCTAAACCTGGCATCTCCCTCTTCCCCCACAGCCCTGCTGCAGGCTGGGCACCCCACTGCCCCACCGCCCCCAGGGATGCTCCACATCCCTTTTCCCAGGCTTCAGCTCCTGCTCAAGTCCTCCCTCAAGCTGGAGGGAGCTGCAGGCAACCCCCGGGGGCCCCCTCACCGCGCAGGACCGCAGCTGTCAAATCGATGGCTTCTCCCACCCATGGCTTCTCCCATGCCTACAGCAGTGGGGAGGGACCTGCTGGGTCCCTGGGGAGGCCATACCCTGCCCCAGTGGGTGACCACGTGGCCAGGGCACCGTCAGCAGGGCTGGCAGAGATCACGCGTGCTGACACGTGCCACCGCCCCATGCCACCCCCGGGGCAGCCAAGGGGTGATGGACACGGAGGATGCTGCTGGGCTGCCCCTGCCCTCTGAGGTCCTGTTGTGCCTGGGGGCTTGTGCCAGTGTGCCATGGCGAGAGGATGGCTTTTGGCCACGTTTGGAGCTGCTTTGGAAGTCGGTGCCTGTTGTCATGGCTCCTCACCACAGGGGGAAGCCAGAGGGGAGCACATCGAGCTCCTTCCAGCCTTGGCAGCAGGACAAGGCTTGAGCTGGGCACTGGCAATGGGGCAAGTAGCTTCACCAGCCCAGGACAAGCTCCCTTCCCATGAAAGGGCCCAAGTTTTTCCTGCTGCTGCTCCCTCCTACACCCCCAAATCACATCCCCTGGGAGGGCAGCAGGATGGGGGTGCCTATCCTGCAGCCCTTCCCTTGGGTAGCCCTTGGCAGGGATGAGCTTGGTGCCACCAAACAGTGACATGTCTCCCCAACACCGCTTTGCCTGGGTGAGCTGGGTTGATGCCACCAGCACACAGCAGCCTTCTGACACTGCCCAGTGGTGCCAACATCCCAAGGGCAAATTGTGTGGGCACCGGGTGGGTGGCCACAGGGCCAGGTCTCCCTGAGCGTGGCTGCCTGGCCCTTGCACGGGCACAGAAGGACCAAGACAGCGTTAGGTACCAGCAAACACTTTATGTAGGGGCCAGGGGGTCGGGCAGGGGGAGGAGGAGGTTTGTGGGGGCCCAAGATGGCCCTGGCCAGATCCTGGCTCAGTCGGAGCAGCAGTTGGCACAGCACAGCCTCAGCACGGAGGGATGCCGCCTGCTCCGGAGGCACGGATGGAGACAGCAGCTTAGAGGCACCTACAGCCACCAGCAGCCCCACTGCTCAGCCCCCCACCACCCACTGGGCTCCTGCTCACTCCCACACCACTCCATCCCCCCAGCTGCAGGCTCTCACCAGGGAGAGCCTCCTCCTTTGGGGGACTCCCCCTAGCACCCCAGGGTGGCTAAAGGGAATGTGACTGCCAGGGAACCAGGTGACAGAGCCCCAGCACCAGCTCTTGCTTGGCTCCTGTTCCAGCCCTGGAGCTGGCAAGGATACAGGGTTCCCCCCTCACTGCTGGAGCAACCCCTCTTCAGACAGACCCAGCCCAGGGGGGACACACAGAACCCTCCTCACTGCTGGAGCATCATCTCCCAGCTGGCCCCACCAGGGACCTCTTTGTTGCCAGAGCATTTTCCCACACCCAGCCAGCCAGCTCCAGCCATGGGAGGACACGGGGTCCTCATCACTGCTAGAGCATCCCCCTCCAGTCAGACTGGGGAGGGGGAAGCAGGGTCCCCCATCAGTGATAGAGCATCTCAGTCTATCCAAGCTGGAGGACACAGGGTCCCCATCACTGCTAGAGCATCCCACTCCAGCCAGGTTGGGGGGACACAGGGTCCCCATCACTGCTAGAGCATCCCCCTCTGCCAGGTTGGGGGGACACAGAGTCCCCACCACTGCTAGAGCATCCCACTCTATCCAAGCTGGGGGGATGCAGGGTGCTCCTCTTTGCCAGAGCACCTCCCACCCCTACCCAGCCCCAGGCCAATTGCACAGGAAGGACTCCCCATCACACCAGGACCCTTCCACCACACCAGGACCCCCCACCAGGCTGCCAAGATTTCCTCACCCAGCCCTCCACATTGCCCAGCAGGGACCCGCACACAGCCCCAGCCTCCCGCTACGAGATCAACCATCGACAGCGGACTGGGGTCACCCTAAAGAGAGGGAACCCGCTTTCCCCCCGCCCCCTCACGCCCCACCCCGAGCCGGGCAGCCCTCTCCCCGCCCCGTACTTGCGGTTCCTCTCCTTCACCACCATGCGGGTCATGCTCTGGATGCACTGCGTGCGGTAGTTCTCGTAGTGGGTTTCCCGCGTCACGTCCTTGAGGTCCTGCATGTGAGTCCTCACCAGCATCGTCCGCAGCTTCACGAAGTCGCAGTGGGAAGGGTTCTCCACTGCGGGGGAGCCAGGGGTCAGGGGGCCACAGCCAGCGCCCTCCCCCTCCCCACCCCTCTAACCTCCCCCCGCTCCAGGCTGAGCAGCGTGGAGTTGGAGCCTGCAGCGCTGCCCAGGGAGGTGCTGGATGCTCCATCCCTGGTGATGTTCAAGACCAGGCTCAATGGGGCTCTGAGCAACCTACTCGAGTTGGGGACGTCCCTGCTGGCTGCAGGGCAGTTGGATTAGGTGACCTTCAGGGGTGCCTTCCAACCCAGTGCATTCCATGATGCCCCCATCCCCACAGGGCTGGAGGGACACAGCCCAGCATTACCTTCCACGATGCCCCAGGGGTACAGGCGCCCACGGACACGCCGGCCCTTGGCCTCCACGATGGTGTTGCTGCCAATGACAGCGAAGGGGATGCTCTCCTGCAAGAGGACAGCAGGCTTTGCTCCTGTCCACCGTGGCCCACATCCACCACACACATCTCCCCTGCTGTATCCAGCATCCACTTGCCAAGGCACCCAGGAGATAGGGAGGTGGGGCAGCAGATATCACGGCATGGGTTTCTTCACATCCTCCTACCAAGCTACAGGTGACACCTGTCAGGGTCTGGGTGACATGCCCAGGTAGTGCATTATGTACTAACCCCACCATGCTGGGGCTGCTGGAGGGCTTGCCTGGCCCCAAAAGGTCCCAAGGGTACCCCAGGATGACAAATGCTCCCATCCACAGGGCTGGAGGAGTCCAACCCTTTGCAGGGGGGTTGGACTTAGTTGACCTTGAAAGGTCTCTTCCAACTCAAACCATTCCATGATTCTATGACTCACCTTCAGTGCCTGGTCCTGCAGCTTGAACTCCTCGTCCTCGTCCGAGTCGCACTCAGGGAACTGGTAGATGCGGATGCCATAGTGGTCAATCTCCTCCCGGATCTGGAGGCAGACAGCTCTGCTCAGCACAGGGCTCTGGCCCTTGGAAATGTGGTGAAAAGCACCACACAGCTCCAGTGCCCCCCAAGGACCCACAAACCCCCAGCCCCTGCAGGAACCCCCAGGCTAGATGCCATGAACAGCCCCCTGCACGCTTCGAGCTCCCAGATGAGCTCCAGGGAGATGGTTCCTTGGTGGCCACATGCTCTACGGTGCTGCGGGCATGGAGGATGCTCCACAGCAAAGCCCAAGCAGGGGCTGGAAAGAGCTCCCAGCCAAGCAAAGCCCCCACCCCGTAAGGCAGTCCCATGCCCAGGTGCCCACTGAGATGCCTCCAGGCTGGGCCAGCTTCCCCTTACCTTGTTCTTCATGCGCTCCACCTCGGCGGGGGTCAGGGTGTCAGCCTTGGCCAGCACGGGCACGATGTTCACCCGCTGGTGCAGGGCCCTCATGAACTCCACATCCAGGGGCCGGAGGCTGTGGGGGGAGCCTGGTGAGCGCTGTCCCACCGAGCCCCTTCCCCAGCACGCCCCCTCCGGGCGGCACAGGCAGGGGCTGCCCATACCCGTGGCCGAAGGGTGAGATGAAGTAGATGCAGCAGTGGACGCGGTTGTCCTGGATGTTCTTGCGGTTGAGGCCGCTCTCGTCACGGAAATACTGCTCGAACTGCTGGTCGATGTAGTCAGCCACCGGCTTCCAGCTGTGGGGGGCAGGGAGGTGACCACCCCAGGCCTTTGCAGGACCCCCTCCCCGTGCCTTCCCTGGACCCCCAGCTCAACACTTCCCGTGTGTGGTGGGTTGAAAGTTCGCTCCCAGCGTTAACTTGGCCAGTGCAGCCCAGCTGGAAGCAAGTGAAAGCTGTGTGCCCAGGCACATCTACACTCTACAATGGGATGCAATGGATGGGTGCAAAACCTACAGGGCTCACAATATTTGCAAGTATTTGCAATCGATAAACTGCACAAGGACCACCCCACTGGTCAAAAACCAGGGGAAGCTACCAGCTGCTCCTTTTCTGCCTCCCCAGGCCCCCTCACACATAAAAGAGGGAGAAAAGGAGCAGAGAAAGTTGCTGTTAGACTTAACCAAAAGAATGCAGCCAAGGATCGAGCAGAAGCAAGTTGGTATCTCCCCAGGGGAGGAGAGAGAAGGGGGAAGGAGAGAGAAGGGGGGAGGGAAGGAGAATAGAATAGAGTAGTAATAGAATAGAGTAGGAGTAGAATGGAATAGAGTAGGAACAGAGTAGGAATAGAGTAGAGTAGGAATGGAATGGAATGGAATGGAATGGAATGGAATGGAATGGAATGGAATGGAGTAGGAATGGAATGGAGTAGGAATAGAATAGAATAGAATAGAATAGAATAGAATAGAATAGAATAGAATAGAATAGAATAGAATAGAATAGAATAGAATAGAATAGAATAGAATAGAATAGAATAGAATAGCATTAACCAGGCTGGAAAAGATCTTTAAGATCATTGAGTCCAACCTCTCACCCAATACTATCTGATCAACTAAACCATGGCACCAAGCACCCCATCCAGGCTCTTCTTAAACACCTCCAGGGATGGGGACTCCACCACCCCCCTGGGCAGCACATCCCAATGGCCAATCTCTCTTGCTGGGAAGAATTTCTTCCTCACCCCCAGCCTGAACCTCCCCTGGCACAGCTTGAGACTGTGTCCTCTTGTTCTGGTGCTGGGTGCCTGGGAGAAGATACCAACCCCCACCTGGCTATAACCTCCCTGGGGGGACCCCAGCACCCCTCCCTGGCACTCACCACTCGGTGTTGTTGACAGCATCCCCGAAGCCTGGCGTGTCCACGATGGTCAGGCGCAGCTTGACGCCCTTCTCCTCGATGTCCACCACATGCTTGGTGATCTCCACTGTCTGCGTGATGCGTTCTGCAGCAGCAAGAAACGTCCCAAGGGGGTGGCACCAGGGGTGAGAGGTGATGGGAGTGACTTGGGGAGATGCTGCAGCCCCCAGGCGTCACCCCCAGCCTAGGAAGCTGGGGTGGCTTGGCAGGATCAGCCTTGACATGCACTGGGATTCAGCTTTAAGCTGGAAGAGGGGGGCCTGAAAGAAAGCTGGGGAGGGACTATTGAGGGTGTCAGGGAGGAATAGGACTGGGGGGAATGGAGAAAAAATAGAAATGGGTAGATTGAGATTGGATGTCAGGAAGAAGTGGTTCCCCATGAGGGTGGTGAGAGCCTGGCACAGGTTGCCCAGGGAGGTGGTGGCAGCCTCATCCCTGGAGGTGTTTGCAGCCAGGCTGGAGGTGGCTGTGAGCAACCTGCTGCAGTGTGAGGTGTCCCTGGCCGTGGCAGGGGGTTGGAACTGGCTGATCCTTGAGCTCCCTTCCAACCCTTACAATTCTATGATTCTAAGACAGTAGTTATAGACTGGATATCAGGCAGAAATTCTTCCCAGTGAGGATGGTGAGACAGTGGAACAAAACTAGAGCAAAACTAGACATGGGTAGATACAGATTGGATGCTAGGAAGAAATTCTTCCCAGTGAGGGTGGGGAGAGACTGGCACAGGTTGCCCAGGGAGGTGGTGGGTGCTCCCACCCTGGAGGGGTTCAAGGACAGATTAGATGAGGCCTTGAGCAACCTGGGCTAGTTGCCTGCCCTGCCCCCATGGCAGGGGGCTTAGAACTAGAGCATCTTTCAGGTCTCTTCCTAACCATTCTATGAATCTATGATGCTCCAAGCTATGCCCTACCCCCATCCACGTGGCTGGGCACCCATCCCTGGGTGGCAGTCCCACCACCACCCCTGTGACAGCTCCAGCAGCACAGGCAGCTGCTGGGGCTGGGCATCACTGTGGGAGCACTTCTGGCTGCCTGTACTCCCCCCACGTGTGACCCCATGGCTCCAGGACTGCACATTCCTCCTGACCCCCAGGACCTCTCCATGCCCCTGCAGCCCCAAGAACATTCCTGTTGCATCCTCTAGCCACAGGGGTTTGGCTTTTGCTCCAAGCAACAGGAACAAAACAAACAACCTCCTCCAAACAGTCCAAACAAGCTCTGAGGATTTGGGCAAGTGTGGACAATATTCAGTCAAAGCCTGGATGCAGCTGAGCCAGCTCTGTCCCCTTCCCCCCCCCCAGCCTCCCAGATCAGCTCCAGCAGATCCTCAACAAGCTGGGGCTTGTTTTCCCAGCAGGGACAAAGTCCCCATGGGAGGTCCTTGTGCTGGGCAGGGGAGGTCTCTGCTGCCTTTGAGCGGACCCCAGGGCCAGTGGGTAGCTGGCAATGTGCCACACACTGCTTCAGGGACCTGGAGGAGCCCAGCTGGGCAATGAGAGGGGCTGCAGACCCTGGGAATGGCACAAGGCTCTGCCACCTGCTCCAGGCCGCCCCAGAGGGGCTGTGCCCCTCCTCACCTTCAGCGTTCAGCAGCTTGCGGTCCCTGTACATGTCCGTCAGGAAGAGGCTGTTGACCAGGGTGGACTTGCCCAGCCCAGATTCCCCTAGGACAAAGGGGGACAAGGGTGAGAGGGTGGAGCTGGTACACCCCCACCCCACTCCAGGCCTTTTGGTATCCAGAGTGGGGTCCCTGTGCCAGGCAGGGCCCCCCCATACCTGCTACCATGAGGGTGAAGTCGAAGCCCTTCTTCACCGACTTCCGATGGACTTGGTTGGGCAGCGTGGCGAAGCCCACGTACTCCTTGTCATCCTGAGGGCACAGAGCACGTGGCACAAGGGGGCACCCCCATCCCACCACCCTCATCCTGGCAGGCCACCCCTTTCCCCACTGCCACCCTAAGGGGTCCTCCAGGCTTGGAGTGCCGTAGGATGTGTCTGCTTTAACCCGCTGGGTTTGGAGGGTGGGAACATCCTCCAGCATGACTCCTGCAGCCCCTAGCCCCATGCTCCCCCCCGCCGCCCCCCCCCTCCCCCCTTCCACCTCCCCACGGACACATCCTGCACCTCAGAGGAGTCGTAGGGGTCCAGCTGTCCCCAGGGGCTCCGTGGGCGGTTGGGGCTGGGGGGCGGAGGGGCTGCAATGTGCTGCTGGAAGTCCGAGGGCCGTGCCCGGGAGAGGATCCTGGCGTCCCTCTCGTCAGCAGATTCCTCAGAGGGGATCCTGCCCACGCCAGAGGGGGGGTGGCCGGCCTCCCGCCGGCTCTCGGGGGGCTCCACCTTCCTGGGGCTGTCGGCCGGGGGGCAATCCCGCAGGAACTGGGTCAGCTCAGCCTCCTCCGAGTCCTCCTTCAGGAAACGCTTTATCTGGGGACCGAGGAAGGAGAGAACACCGACGGTGGCAGGGCCAGCTCCAGGCGGCATCACCCACCTCAGCACCACGAGCCCCCCGGGCTGCAGCAGCCAGACACATGCACCCCAAGGGTGGCAGGGATGGAAGGAGAGGCAGGACTGGCCACCACCCGGGGGTCAGCCACGGGGATGGAAGCGGGGACAACCGTGGTCCCATGCACCCTGGGCGCTTACAGCTTGTGGCATGGGGACAGCAGCCAGCTCCTGGCACTCCGGGGGACAGGGACATTTCCCCTGGGCACCCTGCCGCTCCTCAGGATCTTCTGGGGTAGCCAGGACACCCCCACACCCCATGGCCTGCCAGGACGACAGGGAGGGAGTGCCAGGGAGGAGGGAGAGACACCAAGAAGAGATGAAGAGCGGAGGAGCTGTCAGAAGAGCCGAGCCCAGTGGGGAGGCAGATGGTGGGCAGGCGTCTGCCCGTGCCCCCCGGCCTGCCCACTCACACGAGTGATGGCACAAGGGACTCGTATCCCTGCAGGGCAGGGGACAGGCAGGGCAGGGGACCTGAGCCACAGCTGTCATCAGCTTCAGCTGCAAAAGGGCTACAAACCCCACGGCCGCGTCCTCACAGCACCGGGACCCCCACACTCCCTCAGCCCAGCTCTCCCCATCGCAGAGCCGGTGCAAGCAGCAGCCCCAGCAGGGACAGGGGCAGCGGCCCCCGAGCTGGTGGCCCTGTGGGGTGTCGGAGCTGGGATGAGGGACAAGGACGCTGGGACTGGGATGGTTCCACATCCTGTTTACAAGCACTGGTGGGAGGAGACGTGTTCCCAAGGGCACGTCCGGCAGCGGGTCCCAGGGGACCAAGCCCTCCTGCCAGCAGGCACCAGAGTCCCCAGTGCCTCACCACGGCAAGTGCCAGCCGACTTCAGCCCCATGGGCGAGGCGACAACCCCCAAAGAAGCCCCCAACCCTGCTGGCTGACATCGAGGGGCCTGTGCCCTCCCCCCCGGATCAGAGCCCGGAGGCGAGAGCCCTCCGTGGGGACACGTGTCCTCCGCCACCCGTGTCCCCGCTCCAGCGGCGGGGCGCAGCCGTGCCGGCGGCAAGGCGAAGCGCAGCGAGGCAGCGGTCTGGAAACAAGGTCACAGCGCTGGGGGGCTGCGCTCGCACGCCTGCCCCTGCTCCCCGCTGCCCCTGCAGCCACCAGCACTGCGGGACACGGTGCCAGGCTGGGGGGGCAGCAGGTGCCCCCACGGTGTGGGCTGTGATGCCCCCATGTTCCTCTCTCCCCCGGCGCGTCCGTAGCTCTTGGTAGCTCTCTCTGACCGCAGCATCCTCTTCTTCACCAACCTGGACCCTGGAGGTGTGGGGGGGGGGTCGGCACCAGCCCCCCAGCACAGCACAGCCGGGAGCCCCCCAGGGATAGGAGGTGGTGCCACCACCACCACCAAGCGCTCCCAGCCCCAGCCCACGGGGCTGCAGCCCTTTGGGGCTCCCCTCAGTCCCCACCTCAGCGAAGCCGATGGGCTCGGCGATGCTGCAGCATGGGGTGGGGAGGTCGCAACAGATCCTCGGGGGTCCTGCAGCAAGCGGAGCTCCCAGCAGGGCCACCCCAAGAACGGAGCATCCACTCTGATACCTCCCCAGAGCGCTGGGGCGCCCTGGCTCCCCCACGCCCGTCTGTCCCTCTCTCGCCCCGCCAGGGAGGGACACTGTTCCCGTACCTCTCGCCCAGGTTGCAGCTCGGTGGTGGCCATGGCAGAGCCGGTGTCACCCGCGGCCAGGAGAAGATGCGGAGCGAGCGGCACCGACTGCGCCGAGGGCTGGGGAGCAACATTAGCATAACTCCACCCTGGGCAGGCCCCGTGGCACCCAGGCACTGTCCTGTGGGTGCTGGGGGCAGGACCAGTGCGGGGGGCACAGGAGGGGAGAGGGAGACCATGGCAGAGACCAAACCCAGCTCCTGCCCAGTTGCTGAGATGTCAAGGACCCAGCAGAGCATTGTTGGCCAAGGAGGTGGAAAAGCAAATTCTGGGGAGCTGGATGACCACCACCAGCAGCACCCCCACCACCAGCAGCACCCCCACCACCAGCAGCACCCCCACCACCAGCAGCACAACGTGTGACCTAAGCACACAGCTTGGCTACAGCCCAGGAGGACATTCAGGACTTGGAACCTCCTTCATCCCAGGTCCAAAAAAAAATCCCCCAACACAGGGCAAAAATCTCTCCCATCCCAGGACAGGTGTCCCAGGGTGCACCAGGTCCTCTCCCACTCCTCACCCTGGAGCCCTCCATAGCCACCCCAGCACAACCTCCCAGCCTCTTTGGGAGGAGAAACCTGGTTTGCCCTGAAAGACTGTTTGAAAACTCAACAATTTTGCACCCAAAAGCTTCCCAACAAGGCTCCAAGTCGCTGCTGGGGCTGGGCCTGATGGGTCCAGCTGGGAAGGACCCAACCCCGGGCTGAAAGAAGCAGGAGTGATGCCCCCCAACAGGGATCCCCAGCAGGATCTGCAGTAGCTCTGCCTTGGCTTCCCTGGGGAGGCAAAGGGTTAACGGTGCCCCAGGAGGAGCTGCGGGTGGCATCGAGGTCGCAGGGGATGGTGATTCACCTTGATGCATGTCGAGATGCATCAGAGCAGCTTCGGTGGCTGGATGCCAGGTGCCCACCACAGCCAGTCTGTCACTGCCCTCCTCAGCTAGGCAGGGGAGAGAAAGCAGAAGGAAGGCTCTCGTGGGCCACGATAAGGGCAGGGACAGCAGCCAGCAGTTACCTTCGTGGGCAAAACAGACCTGGCCTGGGGAAATGAGTTTCATTGTTTACCAGTCAAATCAGAGCAGGGCAATGAGAAATAAACCCAACTCTTAAAACACCTTCTCCCCACCCCTCCTTCCTTCCCAGGCTCAGCTTCACTCCTGATTCTCTGCCACCTCCCTCCCAGTGGCACAGGGGGATGGGGAATGGGGGCTTGTGGTCAGCTCATCACACTGTTGTTGTCTCCACTGCTCCTTCCTCCTCAGGAGGAGGACTCCTCACACTCTTCCCCTGCTCCATCGTGGGGTCCCTCCCACAGGAATCAGTCCTCCATGACCTTTTCCAGCCTGAGTCCTTTTCATGGGCTGCAGTTCTTCACAAACCACTCCTGTGTGGGACCCCTCCACAGGAGTCAGTCCTTCAGGAACAGACTGCTCCAGTGTGGGTCCTGCCAGGACCCTCCTCCAGTGCAGGCATCCCACAGGGTCACAGCCTCCTTCTTCTGGTGCCTGGGGCACCTCCTCCCCCTCATTCTTCACTGACCTTGGTGTCTGCAGAGTGGTTTTTCTCTCACTCCCCTTGTTCCTGCACTGTAACTTTTCCCCCTTCTTAACTATGCTTCCCCAGAGGCACTGCCACTGCTGCTGCCGGGCTTGGGCTTGGCCAGCAGCAGGTCAGGCTTGGAGCTGCCTGGCAAAGGTTCTGTCAGACACTGGGGAAGCTTCTAGCACCTTCCAACAGGAGCCACCCCTGCACCCCTGCCACTACCAAAAGCTGGCCACACAAGCCCAACAGAGCAGCTCGGGCATGGAGCTGGGGATGGAAGGGCTGCGTTCACCAAGGAAGCACCCAAAAGCAAGAAGCATCAGCTGGGCCTGGTGCAATGAGCCTTGCTGGACATGAAGAGGTGCTTGGATGCTTCTGTGCCAGTCACCAGCATCTCTAGGTCCCAACCATGCTCCTAATTCCAGCAACAGATCTACCTCAACCCAGCTTTGAGGCCATTCAACACCAGCAGCAGAGACCCTGCTGTCCCTACCCTAACTCAGCTGTCCCTGCTCAGCCCAGTCACAGAACTGTGCCACCACCCCCAGCTGACACCACACCTCCCTCGGTAAGGGACCTCCTCGATAGTTTTGCAGCCCATTTCACGCCACAGAACGGTAGGGGCTGGAAGGGACCTCTGGAGGTCAAGCCCAACCCCCCTGCCAAAACAGCATCACCCAGGGCAATGACACAGGAACGTGTCCAGATGGGGCTTGAAAGTCTCTAGAGAAGGAGACCCCACAACCTCTCTGGGCAGGCTGCTTCAGGGCTCCTGCACCCTCTCGGTAAAGAAGTTTCTCCTTGTGTTGAGGTGGAACTCCCTGGGCTCCAGTCTGCGTCCGTTGCCCCTCGTCCTATCTCAGGACACCCCCGAAAGAGGCTGGCACCTTCGGATAGCCGTAATCACAAACTGCAGCACCCCAGCACCCCAGCGCAGCACAGCTCTGCTCCAGCGCTTCCCGCTGCCCGACCGCCGGCGCCCGCAGTCCCGGCAGGAGCGGGGATTGAGGGCGGGCAGAGCCCGGGGCCGCGCCGGTGCCCCCGTAAACGGATTACACGCCCGGCTGAGTGTGAGCCGCCGCTCGGCGCTGGGGCTGTCACCGGCCCCCGCCAGCCCCAGCGAGGTGCCACAGGAGCTGGCGTGTCCCCTGCCTGTCACATCGCATCTCACCTTCCCCACGCAGCGACAGCCCGAGGCAGAGCGGGGCACCGGGGCACTGGGTAAAGCCTCAGCTGGGAAAACCCCTGGCTGCCCGTTAGCAACTTGCTGCCCGGCGCAGTGCTCCCATGGGATGCGTTTTCCCAGCCTGTTTCTGCGGGGAAAAGGAAGGGAAGGTCCCGGTAAGGTGCTGGGCCAGCCGTGGGGATACCCAGCCCATAAAGTTGGCACCTCGATGTGCCAGCCACGGCACAGCACTGCACAGCTGAGCATCCCAGTGCCAAACACCCTGTCCCAGAAGCACAGGCTTCATGGGGGACAAGGGCATGGTGGCCCGCACCAAAGCCCAGCTCTGCTGGGACCAGCCTGGCTCTTCCCAGGAGCAGCTCAGATGCACGGGATGCTCCCACTGGTGTGCTGAAACCAGTTTCTTGTCACAGTACTCCCCCCTCACCCCATCAGCAGCACCACAGTTGTGAAACTGAGTTTGCCAGGAGGAGGAGGGGGGTGCTGGGCACCCTGGGGATAGAGAGGCAGGCAGAGACACAGGGCTGGGCAGGGTGTCAGCAGCAGGTACACACAGGATGAGAGCCTTTCCTAACATCCCTCAGAGCAGCAGCTCCTGCCCCTTTCCTAACATCTCTCAGAGCAGCAGCTCCTGCTCCTTCCCTAACCCTCAGAGCAGCAGCTCCTGCCCCTTCCCTAACATCCCTCACAGCAGCAGCTCCTGCCCCTTCCCTAACATCCCTCACAGCAGCAGCTCCTGCCCCTTCCCTAACATCTCTCAGAGCAGCAGCTCCTGCCCCTTCCCTAACATCCCTCACAGCAGCAGCTCCTGCCCCTTCCCTAACATCCCTCAGAGCAGCAACTCCTGCCCCTTCCCTAACATCCCTCAGAGCAGCAGCTCCTGCCCCTTCCCTAACATCCCTCACAGCAGCAGCTCCTGCCCCTTCCCTAACATCCCTCAGAGCAGCAGCTCCTGCCCCTTCCCTAACATCCCTCAGAGCAGCAACTCCTGCCCCTTCCCTAACATCCCTCAGAGCAGCAGCTCCTGCCCCTTTCCTAACATCCCTCACAGCAGCAGCTCCTGCCCCTTTCCTAACGTCCCTCAGAGCAGCAGCTCCTGCCCCTTTCCTGACATCCCTCACAGCAGCAGCTCCTGCCCCTTTCCTGACATCCCTCACAGCAGCAGCTCCTGCCCCTTTCCTGACATCCCTCAGAGCAGCAGCTCCTGCCCCTTTCCTAACATCCCTCAGAGCAGCAGCTCCTGCCCCTTTCCTGACATCCCTCACAGCAGCAGCTCCTGCCCCTTCCCTAACATCCCTCACAGCAGCAGCTCCTGCCCCTTTCCTAACATCCCTCACAGCAGCAGCTCCTGCCCCTTTCCTAACATCCCTCACAGCAGCAGCTCCTGCCCCTTCCCTAACATCCCTCAGAGCAGCAGCTCCTGCCCCTTTCCTGACATCCCTCACAGCAGCAGCTCCTGCCCCTTTCCTGACATCCCTCACAGCAGCAGCTCCTGCCCCTTTCCTAACATCCCTCAGAGCAGCAGCTCCTGCCCCTTTCCTGACATCCCTCAGAGCAGCAGCTCCTGCCCCTTTCCTAACATGCCTCACAGCAGCAGCTCCTGCCCCTTTCCTAACATCCCTCAGAGCAGCAGCTCCTGCCCCTTCCCTAACATCCCTCAGAGCAGCAGCTCCTGCCCCTTTCCTAACATCCCTCAGAGCAGCAGCTCCTGCCCCTTCCCTAACATCCCTCAGAGCAGCAGCTCCTGCCCCTTTCCTGACATCCCTCAGAGCAGCAGCTCCTGCCCCTTTCCTAACATGCCTCACAGCAGCAGCTCCTGCCCCTTTCCTAACATCCCTCAGAGCAGCAGCTCCTGCCCCTTTCCTAACATCCCTCAGAGCAGCAGCTCCTGCCCCTTTCCTAACATCTCTCAGAGCAGCAGCTCCTGCCCCTTCCCTAACATGCCTCACAGCAGCAGTTCCTGCCCCTTTCCTAACGTCCCTCAGAGCAGCAGCTCCTGCCCCTTTCCTAACATCCCTCACAGCAGCTCCTGCCCCTTCCCTAACATCCCTCACAGCAGCTCCTGCCCCTTTCCTCTCACAGCAGCAGCTCCTGCCCCTTCCCTAACATCCCTCAGAGCAGCAGCTCCTGCCCCTTTCCTAACATCCCTCAGAGCAGCAGCTCCTGCCCCTTCCCTAACATGCCTCACAGCAGCAGTTCCTGCCCCTTTCCTAACGTCCCTCAGAGCAGCAGCTCCTGCCCCTTTCCTCTCAGAGCAGCAGCTCCTGCCCCTTTCCTAACCCTCAGAGCAGCAGCTCCTGCCCCTTCCCTAACATGCCTCACAGCAGCAGTTCCTGCCCCTTTCCTAACGTCCCTCAGAGCAGCAGCTCCTGCCCCTTTCCTAACCCTCAGAGCAGCAGCTCCTGCCCCTTCCCTAACATCCCTCAGAGCAGCAGCTCCTGCCCCTTTCCTAACCCTCAGAGCAGCAGCTCCTGCCTCTTTCCTAACCCTCAGAGCAGCAGCTCCTGCCCCTTTCCTCTCAGAGCAGCAGCTCCTGCCCCTTCCCTAACATCCCTCAGAGCAGCAGCTCCTGCCCCTTTCCTAACGTCCCTCAGAGCAGCAGCTCCTGCCTCTTTCCTAACCCTCAGAGCAGCAGCTCCTGCCCCTTTCCTCTCAGAGCAGCAGCTCCTGCCCCTTTCCTGCAGGGAATCCTTCACTTGGAGGATCTGGAGGTGCCTGTGTGCAGGCACTGGGAGGGGACCATGTGTGGTTAGCTCCCTACAAGTGACAGCAGAGCCTGTCCAGGATGGACACAAGGCAGAATGTCAGCACGTGGGGATGGCTGAGAAGACCCTGCCCACCACGAGTCAGGAGTACAGTCTGAGGGGGACCATTGCTCATCCTGCTTCACCAGGCAAGCCACGGGTCGCTTTGGGGACAGAGGGATGTGGCACTGGTGTCAGGGGCATTAGCTCCACCTCTGTGGGTCCTTCTGGATTCATCCACACCCACCTCCAGCCCCAGCTCACCCCACATCTACATCCACAAGAGCCCAGCTCCACTCCAGTTCCCAGTTACGGCTGTCATCCTCCCCCTCAGATGTCCCCAAGCCTGGATCCGTCTGTGCCCAAGGCCACGGTTTGGAGCCTTTCAGGAAGGGGCTCATGGAGCCGGCTGCAGCACGCCGGGCCAGCTGCTCCCTGGTTCCGCTGTGTCCTGCTCCAGAGGAATGTGCCGGTCCCATTCCCACGGCGGCTGCCAGGGAAGGAAGGCCACCACGGTCCCCACCAAAGGCACTTGGCCCAGCGGCCACAACGCCGGTGCCACGCGGGCCACGGACACAGCCCTCCAAATTCATCCCCACCCTGGGCATGGCAAGTGCCTCAAGATCCCTGTGGGGACGTGGCCCTGACGAGTGACTCCTCGGGACCTGCCACCAGCAAGCAGGGGTGAGGAGGACGAGCAGGGCAGGACAGGCTGCTGGGGCGGGGGGCACGAACGGCTCCGGACCACGCCGGTAACGGCAGAATCGGCTCCACAGCACGACCAGGCTGCCCGTGATGGTCCCCGCAGGAGGGCCCGGCCAGCCTGGCAGTGCCACCGCAGACCGGGGGACTTGCCAAGGCACTGCTGGGTGACCGATGCTCTGCTCGGAGCCACCCGAGTGCAGCCCCCCCCCCCCACCCCCCCCTCCTTGCCCACGCAGGGACACCACGGGGGACACGCAGGGACACGCAGCTGCGTCTCGCAGGCAGCGTCGCCCCGGTGCCAGGGAGAGCGGCAGCGGGCAGGAGGTCCCGTTGTACCCCCACCCCCGACTGTGTCTCCTAACGCCATTCCCAGGACCACGCTGGCCACCGGGGACCGGGCAGGTGCTGCCGCACCGCCTGTCCGTCCCCCGTCCCCGTCCGTCCCCCCCCCCGCCCCGCTGCGGCACCGGCGGCACCGGCAGCCCCGGCCCGCTCCGCCCCCGCCGCACCGTCACCTTCACGGAGGGCAGCGGGATGCGGGAGCGGGGCTGGCTTCCCGCTGGCGTGCGGCGCAGCCCGGTGCGGTGCGGTCCGGTGTCCCCCTCCATCCCCGGCGCTGCACCGGCCTTACCATGGCTGCGGCGCCGGGCGCCGTCCGGGAGCAGCGGCTCCGAGCGGCTCGGCCGGGCCCCGCCGCCGGGATTAGTAGAAATAGCAGCGGCGGGGGCGGGGGCGGCCCGGGGCGGAGCGGGGCGGGGCGGGGGCGGCCGCTCGGCACCACCGGGAGCAGCGGCATCGGCGCTGGCAGCGGGACCGGGCACCGGCACTGACATCATACACCTGGCACCCAGCATCAGTACTAGGCACCGGCACCGGGCACTGAACGCTGAGCAAGGGCATCGGCACTAGCACTGGGCACCGGCAGCAGCAACGGCAGTGGCCTTGGGACCGAACACCAGCATTGACAGCACACACCTGGCACCCAGCATCAGTACTGGGCACGGGAAGTAGGCACTGGGCACCAGCACTGGCATCATACACCTGGCACCCAGCACCAGTATTGTGCACTAGTTCCAGGAACTGAACAGCAGGCACCATCACTGGCATCACCACTGGGCATTAGCTGCACCACTGGAACCAGCACTGGCACTGGGCATCACCAGCAATAGTACCAGGCACTAGGACTGGGCATTGGCACCGGGACCAACACTCTACACTGGGCATCAGCACTGACTTCATGCACTTGGCACCAGGCACTGGCACCGGGCAGTGGGAGCAGACACTGTGCCCTGGGACCAAGCACTGTACACTGAGCACTGGCCCTCTCATCAGCACCAGGCACCAGCACTGGCATCACGCACTGGCACCAGGCACTGAACATGGGGCACATGTGGTACAAAGCAGCAGCAGCAGCAGCACTGGGGCACCAGGTACAGGGTATGGGGCACCAGAACCTCAGTACAAAGCACTGGGTTCTGGGAATGGAACACCTGCACCAGGTAGAGGGCACCAGTGCCAGGTACAGGGCACAGGAACTGGGTACTGGGTTCCAGCAGAGTGCAGCAGGTGCAGGGTTCCAGCATAGGCAGCGGGCAGTGGGTACAAGACCTCAGTACCAGGCACTGGTACAGGTGAGAGGGAATGGTCCTAGCACCAGGAAGGGACCTGCAGGCAGTGAGCACCAGTGCCAGGCATTGCTCAGCAGGTACTGGGCACTGAGCACACCAGCCACTGGGTATTGGGAGCACTGGGTACCAGTTAGTGAGTATTGGGTACTGGGAATCATGCAAACACACTGGCACCACACATCATACATGGGGCACCACACAACCAAGGCCCACACTCAGCACTGGGCATGGGGCACCATTTCCCAGTGCTCACTCTGCACAGTCCAGCCTGCCTGCCCCTCCTGGAGCCCTGGCACAGCTGGCAGGCTGGAAACTTGGTAAAAGAAACCAGTAACCCACAGGCTGTGTCCCTGTCCCCATGCCCAGCCCATGCCAGGGGCTGCAGCCTCTTCCTGGGATGCCCCTGGCTCCAGGCCTGTGCTCTCAAAGGCAGTGAGGGCCAGTGGCATGTGGCTGTCCCCTTGTCCCCGCTGAGGGCAGGGGAGGACACTGGCACCAGTGCCCGGGTGGCATGGGGTGCTTGTGTTCCTGGCCATGAAAGGGGCTGGGGGGGTCTTCGCTGGTGGTGGCCATTCCCTGTGGTGAGCAGCTGGCAGAGGCTCAGCCACCCTCAGATTTCAGCCTCCTGGTCCAGGATGCCCTTGTCCCCAACCCCCCCAAACCGCCCCCCATGCTGGGAGGGTGACAATGCCCCCCACATCCCCAGGGCATCCCTCTCCTGGCAGCTCCTCCCTGCCTCAATTTCCCTCCCCAAGACATTGCCGGTGGCAATGTCCCAGCAGGAAATGCCAGCCCTAGCCCCACAGAGACTCCCTCTGGGGCTGGCTGATTCTGCAGGGACCATCTCAGCCTCGTCTCCAACCTCGTCACCGCCCAGGGCCTGGTCCCTCGCTCCATCTCGGTGCCAGGCTGTGAGCAGATGGCTCCACATTCCCTTTATTCCCAGAATAACCCACGCAGGCTCAGCGCGGGGTGGGGGAGCCCCAGGAGCCACCCAGACTGGGACCATCTGGGATGCCCGGGCAGCGAGCCCACTCGCCTGGCACCTCTGCCCCAGCCACTGCGGGGCAGGGGAGCACAGGCAGGGGGGGCAGGCATGGGGGCAAGCAGGGGCAGGCAGGTGAGGGCGGCTGTTGGCATCCCTAATCCCCTCAGGCAGCGCTTTCCTCCGGGATTAGAGGGGATTAGGGGCTTGGGTGCTCCAGGAGCTCAGCCCTGTCCCTCCTGCCCTTCAAGGCACTGTGCTAAGCCCCGGGGAGGGCAGGCTGGGCATTGCTGGGCTAAGCTGGGCATTCTCAGCCAGCCCACCTGGCACAGCCACCAGTTTGCCCCAGCTCTGCCCCAGTAGCCCAGTGCCCATCAAAGCTGGCGAGCTGCAGCCTGGGCTTTAAATAGAGCATTAGAAGCTGAAGGGATCAGCTGTGGAGCTGGGGGAGGGGGGGGACACGACACACACATGCATTTGCCTTGGTCAGGGCATGATGCAAGGGGGGCAAGGGTGATGCAGAGGGAGGAGGAGAGGTCCCTGAGGTACCCCAGTTTCCCTCAGCCCAGCTGGCAGCACCATTGCCAGGTCCCTGGCACGGCCCAGCAGAGCTGAGGAGCCAGCACGGGCTGCTGCTGGGGACCGGAGCTCTGTAATTACCATGGGAGGCAGAGTTATTTTGGGAAGCTGCTACGCTGCTGCCAGAGCTTTGATTCCTCCAAACCAAAACAAGATGGAAAGGGCCCAGCCCAGGATGCTGCAGCCGGCAGGCGTGGGGAGCTTAACCCCTTGCCCTCCTCGCTGCCCCCACCCAGGAGGCTGCCTGCTCTTCACTGCGTGCTCCCAGCTCTGCCCCGGCATTAACGATGGCTGTGGGGTGGAGAATCTCCAAGGTGAGGTCCAGTGGGGGACGATTTGGGGTTGTGGAGGTCACAGGAGTGTCTGCTGGCCATGGGGTGGGGCTGGGGGTGGGGTGGGCAGCCCCATCCTCGGGGTGCTGACAGGTTCAGAGGCCAGCAGTTCGGATGCTTTCCTGCATCCACCGTGAGAAACGTTATTTTTAGCCCTGCTGCAAGGGGTCCAGTTCAGAGCCTTCCCAGAGTGGAGGCTGGGCTGAGGAATGCTGGCCAGAGCTCAGCACCTCGCCACTGCACCCAACAACACGTCCCAGGGGACAGAGCCCTAAAGGGTCCAACCCAAAAGCCACTCCAAAGGACAGGCAGAGGCAGCAGCCAGGCCGGGGAGGGGAGCTGCACTTTCCAGTCTCTGAAGCAGCCAAACAGCTTCCAAACTGGGGAGCAACTCATTTTCCCCAGCAAAGAGATTCACTCCATGGAATCACAGAATGGTTTCAGTTGAAAAAGACCTCCAAGACCACTGAGTCCAACCACCAGCCCACCACCACCATGGCCATTAAACCATGGCCCGAAGTCTCATGTCGAGGGATCTTTTGACTGCCTCCAAGGATACTGACTCCATCACCTCCTAGCTCTGCTCCAGCCACCCTGAGCATGGGGTCCAGCAGGGCTGAGGGGCTGTGCTCAGGCTGGCACCATGAAAGCCTGGCTGGAGTTTGATTCCTACCTTTTGCTTTCTTGCCCTTGACCCAAGCCTGTCCCAGCTGCCTGTGCCAGGGTCACTCCCCATGCCAGACCCCTGCAGGGCAGCACATGGCTCCCAAATGCATGTGCATCCCCCAAGTTCTAAACCCACATGCCAGAGTCTTCCAGCCCCCTAGACCCATGTTCTGAGGTCTTCCACCCCTCAAAATCCCATGCACCAAGGCCTCCCAGCCCCCCAAGCCCATGCACCAGTCACTCCATCCCAGTTCCAAGTCCCCCATGCTCTCCCTCCAGGCAGCTCCAGTTCCCAGCATCAGGGTAGGTGGGTCTGGGGGCTGTGATCCCATCTCTGGCCTGTGCCAGCCCACAGGCCCAGTCCAAGCCCCAGCCATTGCAGGCCTCTGCCGGTCCCAGCCCTGGCTGAGCCCTGCCACAACTCAGCACATGTCACCAGCCTCAGCAAACCCCCTGCAAGGGCTTCACCAGCCAGTGCTGCCCACCTCTGGTGCCAGGCCTGGGGACCTGGTGGCACTGGAGCAGATTAGACAGATCCTGCTCTGCAGCTGCATCCAGCTGGGCCAGAGGATGTGAGGGAACTGGGGATCCTGTGGGGCTGGGGGTCCCCCTGGGTCCTGCTCTGCTATGGCAGCAGGGAGCTGGGGGACCATGGTGTTCCCCAGGAGTGGCAGCCACAATGAGTCCCTCAGCACCCTCATATTCCTAGGGATGGTGTCCTGCTCCCAGAGCAAAGAACAAGCACAGTGTGATGTCACCAAGGGGGTCATGACAGCCCCATGATGGTGGCAGGGGGTTTGTCCTTGTCCCTTGACTGGGGTGGCATGGGACAAGCAGTCAGATGAAGGAGACACCCCTGTTGGGGACTGAGCCACCAGCACCAACCCAACGCTCCTGCCCCACCCCAACCCCCCTGTGCTGGGGCTGAGCACCCCCAGAGCAATAAACCACAGTCTGGATTCCAGGACCACTTTGGGCTGTACTGTCCCCTCCCCTCCTTGTCCAGCTGCTGCATCCCTAGGGACATCCTTGAGGACATCCCCCAGTCCCTTCCCTGTCACCCCTTCATGTGCTGCTTGGGGTCAAGATATTCTCTAGCTGAAGTTCAAACCACCCCTGATGATGGAGATCCCCAACCTCGGGGACCTTGAGGAAGGTGACAAGGGCACAGATGGCCAAGGACCACCCCTGTGTGGGGCACAGGGTACCTCAGTGCCCCTGGAGTGTCCCCTGGAGCTTGTCTCACATTGCTGTGCCCACGGCTGTGCAGCCCCATCGCTTGCTGGTCACCACCCTGGGCTCTGGCAGCTGTAGGGTGACAGTGGCACGGCCAGGCAGGAAGGGGACAGAGAACACAGCCAGGCAGGGAGGGGACACAGGACTCTGGGCTGTGCAGGAAGAGAGGGCATCAGCCCCAGGGCTGGGGGAGAACCATGATGGGGCGGGGAACGGCGCGAGAAGGTCCAACAGCGCTGCCGCTGCAAGCCTGGGCGGATGCCACCAAGCCTGGTGCCACCTCAGGCAGTGAGGGAGCGTCCCCTCCTGCCTCAGTTTCCCCCTGGTGCCACCTCAGGCAGTGAGGGAGCGTCCCCTCCTGCCTCAGTTTCCCCCTGGTGCCACCTCAGGCAGCAAGGGAGCGTCCCCTCCTGCCTCAGTTTCCCCCCGGTGCCACCTCAGGCAGCGAGGGAGCGTCTCCTCCTGCCTCAGTTTCCCCCTGGTGCCACCTCAGGCAGCGAGGGAGCGTCCCCTCCTGCCTCAGTTTCCCCCCGGTGCCACCTCAGGCAGCGAGGGAGCGTCCCCTCCTGCCTCAGTTTCCCCCTGGTGCCACCTCAGGCAGCGAGGGAGCGTCTCCTCCTGCCTCAGTTTCCCCCTGGTGCCACCTCAGGCAGTGAGGGAGCCTCCCCTCCTGCCTCAGTTTCCCCACAGCTCCCCAGCTGGCCGGGGAGGGGTGGGGGGCAGCCGAGCGATTCCCAAGCAGGCCGGGCAGCGAGCGGGGAAGGATTTATTGACTCACGGCTCGGGGTACATCACAGTTTTGAGTTCCCTTCCCACCTCCAGAGAGGACATCAGCGCCTTGGACTTCCCGGGCAAGAAAAGTGCGCGGAGAGGCTTCACAGTTTGATTGATCCCTTGGGGGAAAGCAGAACCGAGGCAGTGACAAATGGCAAACGCTAGGGGTCGTATGAAAAAATAATACAAACTCTTCTCTTTAAATATCTTACAGAAAAATGAACCTGAATAAAGAGCATGAAAAGCACCGCGTGGTGCAACCACAACCCCCCCCTCACCCCCACCCCATAGCCACTTCTGCTCCAGGGCACCCAGACGAGCTGCATCCATCCCCCCCACACACACCAACATCCCTCTGGATCGCCCCAGGGATGCGTGGTCACGGGGCAGCAGGGACGTGGGGACGGCAGGGACTGCTACGTGCCTGCCCCCACCTCATGGGGGTGTCACATCTTCCCCCCCCCGAACCCCACCATGGATCCCTCCCTCGGCCAGGGGTGCCGGCAGCCCCCCGAGCCTGGGGCACCGGTAGAAGCAGCGTGAGAGGGTCTGGCCGAGGATGAGGGTGTTGCTACGAGGAGATCCCAGGACCTGCGCTCCCCTCGGCGGGGGATGATCTGTGGCCATGTCCCCCCCCAGAGGAGCCGGGGGGGGTCCCTGCTGTGTCGCAGTGCAAGTTCACGGAAAGCCAAGGCACCGCCGCGAGGCCGCGGCTCTGTACGGGGGAGCCCACGGGGCTCGGGGGGCGCAGCAGCCACGCAGCCCCCGGGCGTGCAAAGGCGAAGTGAGCCGGGATGGGAGGGTGGGGGGACACGGGGACTTGTCCCCACAGTGTGGCCGGCCAGGCTTGTCCTGGGGGCAAGAGCTACGGCTTGGGAGGGGAGGCTGCAGCCCCAGAGAGAGCCAGCTCCCGGGGCAGGGGTGGGCAGCGGTGTGGGCAGCAGCACATGGCAGCCCTGGTGGGGGTCTCGTCCGGGGAGTCCCCAGGGATCCAGCCCCGGGGCGGGGGGGGTGGTAGCCATAGGAGATGGTGGCGGCGGGGCGCAGCTCCTTCTCCCGTGGCTTCAGGGGGTGCAGGTGCTCTACCGGGGGGGTGCGGGCAGCCCACCCTCGCCCCGCCGGTGCGTCTCCCCGAAGGCTCGGTCCAGCTGCTCCAGCTGCGAGCTGAGGGGCAGGCGGATCTCCAGGTGCATGCGGAGGGTCTCCAGCCACTGCTCCAGCTTGCTGAAGGACGGCCTGAGAGAGAAGGGACGAGTGGAAGCTCCACTGGCCCTGTCCCCCCCACCCCACCACCAGGATGAGGGCCTGGGCTGAGGGGCCCCAACCGCTCACCGCTTCTCGGGGTCCAGGTCACAGCAGCAGACGGCGATGGGGAAGAAGCTGGGGGGGCAGGCGGGGGGACAGTAGCGGTCCAGGAAGCCTCTGACATTGAGGCCAAAGTCAGTGGTGCGGGGCAGGTAGTCAGGGTCAGCGCTCACCCGGCCGATGATCTGGGGGAGGGCAGGAGGGAGGAGCAGGCTCAGCCCCAAGCAGAGAACCAAGACCCAGTGAGGAACCCAAACCTAACAAGGAACTAAACCCAACGAGGAGCCCAAACCTAACAGGGAACCCAAACCCAGTGAGGAACCCAAACCCAACGAGGAACCCAAACCCAGTGGGACATCTCAGCTCCAGTGAAGATCCCACCTCCAATGCACATCCCAACCCTAACAAGGAGGCCTCAACTGAAGACCACAGGCCCAATGAAGACTCCAATCCTGAACAGAAATCCCAGTCCTAGAGCTCAACCCCAGCAAGAACCTTCATCCCAGAGGGAAGACCCCAGCCTCAGCGGCACTTGCCTCGCACAGGACGATGCCAAAGGAGAAGATGTCCACCTTCTCATCATAGCTCCTCCCTGCAGGGAGAGATGGGTCAAGCCATGCTTCACATATCCTCTCCATGCCCCACTAGGTGTCCCCTGCTTGGAGAGAGGACCCTGGCTGGCCAGGATTCCCCTCCTGGCACTGCACCAGGCTCACCATTGATCATCTCGGGGGCCATCCAGTATGGGTTTCCCACCACCGTGTAGCGCTTCTTGCGGTCTGGTTTCTTCAGGTTCTTGAGATGCTCAGGCTGGTTCTTCTCATCCACCATCAGCCGTGCCAGGCCAAAATCAGCCACCACTACGCTCTTGTTCTGGCATGATGGAGAGGGGTGAGGCATGGGGGAGCCCTCCAGGGGGCTGAGACCCCTACCTGGGCTGGGGGAGGACACCACTGAGGTGGGACTCACCTCCCGCACGAGGCAGTTGTGAGAGTTGAGGTCACGGTGGATGATGTTCATGGAGTGGAGGTAGGCCTGGAGGAATGACGGGCTGAGAGTTGGGGCACCCCATCCCCATGGTCCCCTACCCACCAGTACCCATCCCACCCACCCATCCCCCAGTGGCACTCACCATGCCAGCGGCAATGTCCTTGGCAAAGCTGACCCGCTGGCTCCAGGGGTACTGGCTGTCCTGGGGGCAGGAAGGGGAATTTGCCAGAGAAGAGGACAAAGGAGAAGGGTCCCCCAACCCCACTGGAGCTGTGGGGTGGGGGAAGATTGGCCTGCTCCTGACAAGTGCTCACCATGCTCTTGATGAGGCCTCTCAAGGTGCCCCCCTTGATATACTCCGTGATGAAGTTGAGCCTCTTCTCCTTGTAGAGCACCCCAATGAACTTCAACACGTTGGGGTGCTCCAGGCAGCGCATCACCTTCACCTGCAGGACACCCCCATGCCCGTGACACCCCGAGGCACTCAGCACCCACCCAGGTACACCCACTGCTCGTGTGTTCTCCACCAAACAGCCCACACCCCCATGCTGCCTGGCCACCTCCACTCCAGCAGCCCATGTCAGGGTGGGGACCAGGATCAGACAGCACCACCCCTTGTGTGCCCCACCGCAGACCAGTGGGATTACAGAAACAGGATCACATCACCACAGGACATTAGGGGTTGGAAGGGACCTCCAGAGATCACCCAGTCCAACCCCACTGCCAAAGCAGGATCACCCAGGGTAGTCTGCACAGGAATGCATCCAGGTGGGGCTGGAAAGTCTCCAGGGAAGGAGACTCCACAACCTCTCTGGGCAGCCTGCTCCAGGGCTCTGTCACCCTCACTGTAAAGAAGTTTCTGCTCATGTTGAGCTGAAGCCTTCCCTGTTCAAGCTTGACCCTGCTGTTTCTCATCTCATTATTGCACACCACCAAAAAGAGCTTGGCCCTCTCCACTTGACACCCACCCCTCGGGTATTTGCACACCCTCATGCTCACCTCTTTGAGGAAGGTCCTCTGTGTCTCCTCATCAAAGCGGATCAGCTCCTTCATCACCATCACCTCACCCGTCTCCCGATGTGTCACCTGGCAGGGAGCACAGGTGCTGAGCCACCAGTGCCCCACTGCCACCCTCACCTCTGGCCTACCCCCCTACCCATCCCCCCTGGTGAGCCCCTCTTTTTCACCACCCTACCTTGATGGCCTGGCCAAAGCAGCCCTTGCCCAGCACCTCGCCGTGGATCAGGTCGGAGGGGCGGAAGATGCGGTGGGCGCGGGAGACGACGCGCAGCGACTCGGAGCGGCCGATGTCCTTGCGCTGGGACGCAGGGGAGCCCACGGAGCCCGAGCCCGGGGACTTGTCTGTGCTGCAGCTCCTCCTGCGGGGTGGGCAGAGGGACACAGGGTCAGCCAACCCCCGAGGAGGGACCCCGACAGGACAGCGGGCTGGGAAGGTGGCCCTCACATGACGGTCCGCTGGCGCATGGCACCGGGCTCCCCGCAGGGCGGAGGGGCCGGGGCGGGCAGGGGGCTGCAGGCCAGCCCCGACTCGCGGGCGAGGGGCTCGTGGGGGTCGTGCTCGATGGTCAGCTGGAGCAGGCGGCTGGTCTCCTGGATCAGCAGGTCGATCTGGGGGCAGAAAAGGATGGCAGGGGGGGTCTGGGGGGCAGCCCAGGGAGGGGGCTGGTTGAGGGGCGGTGCTGAGGGCCCCTTACCTCGTCCAGGGGCACGTGGCCGATGGGGGTGCCGTTGATCTCCAGGATGCGGTCGCCCACGTGGATGGAGTTCTTCATGTCAGGGCTGATGCAGTCTGGATCCACCCTGCGGGGCCAGCAGGCAAGGGGAGTCAACATCCCACCCACTGTCATGGTGGGGATGTGCGGGGCCACTTCCCACCAGCCACCCTCAGCCAATGGTGACAGGCTGTCATGCCTCCTGCGAGTCACCTCTGGGGGCAGCTGGGGACATGTCGTCATGGTACCCACAAGTCAACCCTGTGAGATGGGGACGAGTAGGAGAGCAGCCCACGGGCCACCCCTGCTCGACAGGAACACGTGGGCACGCTGCCAATGGGCCACCCCTGCTAGACAGGGACAAGCAGGCACACTGCCCACGGATCACCCTTGCTAGCTGGGGACACGCAGGCAAGGTGCCCATGTTGGATGGGGACACGCAGGCATGCTGCCCACGAGCCACCCTCGCTCAGTGGAGACCTGCTGCCACAGTACCCACAAGTCACCCCTCCGGCATGGGGACACACAGTCACAGTACCCACGAGTCACCCCTGCTAGCTGGGGACACTCAGGCAGGCATTCTGCCCACAGGTCACCCCTACCAAATGGGGACACACAGGCACATTGCCCACGAGTCACTCCTCCTGGATGGGGACATGCTGGCACAGTACCCAAGAGCCATCCCAAGCATATGGGGGACACCCTCCCCCTCCCTGGCAGATGGGACAACGCCAGCATGTCACCAACCTACCTTGGGACACATCAGCATGGTCCACACAAACCACATCACCAGCTGGGGACATGCCACCATGTGTCCCCCTGGCCACCTCCAGCTGATAGGGGCACCGCAGCCCTACCCCTCCCAGCCTGTAATGCCTGAGTGTGCATGGCACCGGCAGAAGGGGCCCAGGGGAGGGGAGGGCAGCAGTGGGGCTGGGGCCTGCATAGCCAGCAGGTCGAGGGAGGTGATTCTCCTCCTCTACTCTGCTCTGGGGAGACCCCACCTGGAGTACTGCAGCCAGTTCTGGAGCTTCTATTACAGAAAGGATTTGGGGTGCTGGAAGGTGTCCAGAGAAGGGCCACGAGGAGGAGCAGAGGGCTGGAGCTGCTCTGCTCTGAGGACAGATTGAGGGAGCTGGGGCTGTTCTGTCTGGAGAAGAGAAGGCTCTGAGGAGATCTAATTGTGGCCTTCCAGTATCTGAAAGGGGCTCCAAGAAAGCTGGGGAGGGACTTTTGAGGGTGTCAGGGAGTGATAGGACTTGGGGGGTGGAAAAATCTAGAAATGGGGAGATTGAGATTGGATGTGAGGAAGAAGTTGTTCCCCATGAGGGTGGTGAGAGCCTGGCACAGGTTGCCCAGGGAAGTGGTGGAAGCCTCCTGCCTGGAGCTGTTTGCAGCCAGGCTGGAGGTGGCTGTGAGCAACCTGCTGTGGTGTGAGGTGTCCCTGGCCGTGGCAGGGGGTTGGAACTGGCTGATCCCTGAGGTCCCTTCCAACCCTGACAGTTCCATGACTGTGTGACTCACTCCCGGACGCGGACGGTGCGGGGGTGCTCGGTGCCGCAGCCCTGGTCGATGGAGACGGAGAAGCCGCGGCGGCCGTCAGAGCAGGCAGGGATGGAGACCAGCGTCACCGTGTGAGGCATGCGGGCGGCCGGCGACTCCGGCAGGATCTGCTCGATCACCGGCGTCACCACCATCTGGTAATAGCAGTGCCCACTGCAGGGACAGAGAGCAGGGGTGGGGGTGCCCATGAAGACAGGCTGAGGGAGTTGGGGTTGTGCAGGCTGGAGAAGAGAAGGCTCTGGGAGACCTTCTTGTGGCCTTCCAGTATCTGAAGGGGGCTCCAAGAAAGCTGGGGAGGGGCTTTTGAGGGTGTCAGGGAGTGATAGGGCTGGGGGGGATGGAGCAAAACTAGAAATGGGAGATTGAGATTGGATGTTAGGAAGAAGTTTTTCCCCAGGAGGGTGGTGAGAGCCTGGCACAGGTTGCCCATGGAAGTCTCATCCCTGGAGGTGTTTGCAGCCAGGCTGGAGGTGGCTGTGAGCAACCTGCTGTAGTGTGAGGTGTCCCAGGCCATGGCAGGGGGGTTGGAACTGGCTGAGCCTTGAGGTCCCTTCCAACCCTGACAGTTCCATGCTTCCACGTGTGTGTGTCCCTGCCCACCCGCCCGGGCTGGGCCGTACCAGTAAAGCTTGGAGCGCTCCACCAGCGCGTAGGTGTCCCCGTCCCCGATGAAGCTGCGGCAGTTGAGGCAGCTGAAGCACTCGGGGTGGTACTTCTGCTCCCCGGCCACCTGTGGGGAGATGCCATCAGCCCTGGGGATCCAGGCATGCTGGGAGCACCCATGGGTGCACTGAGGCCAAAGGAACGGCAAGGCTGAGGCACGGAGGGGTGGTCGGCCGTGGCATCAGGGGGGTGCAGGGGCATCTCCCCACCACCCTGAGCCACCCCACTGTATCCCCCAGCCCCCACATGAGGGCACACCCCATCCAGGGTCCCCCTAACACCCAGAGGACACCCCTGCTATCCCTAGAACCCAACCTGTGCTGGTGGAGCTGTACCCCCTCCCCACCTCATCCCCCTTCCAGGGAGCTCAGGCATGGGTCAGGGCTCCATATATGTGTGTCCCCTGAGGACTCCCAGAGCCCCCCTAGTGCTCACCATGACCCAGGGCTCTGTGTGTCCCTCTTGGTGAGCCCCAGCCCCCCCGTGGTGCTCACCATGACCCAGGGCTCTGTGTGTCCCTCTAGGTGACCCCCAGGCCCCCCGTGGTGCTCACCATGACCCAGGGCTCTGGGTGTCCCTCTTGGTGACTCCCAGCCCCCCCGTGGTGCTCACCATGACCCAGGGCTCTGTGTGTCCCTCTAGGTGACCCCCAGGCCCCCCGTGGTGCTCACCATGACCCAGGGCTCTGGGTGTCCCTCTTGGTGACCCCCAGCCCCCCCGTGGTGCTCACCATGACCCAGGGCTCTGTGTGTCCCTCTAGGTGACCCCCAGGCCCCCGTGGTGCTCACCATGACCCAGGGCTCTGTGTGTCCCTCTTGGTGACCCCCAGCCCCCCGTGGTGCTCACCATGACCCAGGGCTCTGTGTGTCCCTCTAGGTGACCCCCAGCCCCCCCGTGGTGCTCACCATGACCCAGGGCTCTGTGTGTCCCTCTTGGTGAGCCCCAGCCCCCCGTGGTGCTCACCATGACCCAGGGCTCTGTGTGTCCCTCTTGGTGACCCCCAGCCCCCCGTGGTGCTCACCATGACCAGCCCCTTGGTGATCTGCTCGGAGCAGCCGTGGCAGAGCTCTCCGAAGCGTGCCCAGTAATCCTTCTTGCAGTACAGGCGCCCATCCTTCTCGTAGTACTGGTGGGACAGGGAGGCCCCACACTCACAGCACCTGTGCAGGGGACAGGGACACCTCATCACCCTGGCCCCATTGTCCCCCCAAGGGTCAGCCAGTGGCCCCAGGGCTCTCCGGGCAAGCTGCTTCCCCTGTTCCCTACCCTGCCGCAGGGCCACCGCATCCATGTGTCACTGTCCCCAGGGTGGCAGCAGATGGCTCTGGGGGTGCCAGTGCAGGCTGCAAGTGAGGGGACATGCAGCAGCCCTGGGATGGATGGGGCAGGGGATATGAGGCAGGGAACAGGCATGAGAAAAGGAGGTGCCAGCTTGATCATGGACACAGGCAGGGATGTGCTAGACTGGTCGCAGACGTGCCAACCTTGTCACAGCCTGGTCACAGACACACAGGGGGACATGCCACCCTGGTCACAGACACAGAGAGGGACATGCCACCCTGGTCACACACATGCCAGCCTGGTCACAGACACACAGAGGGACATGCCACCCTGGTCACAGACACACAGAGGGACATGCCACCCTGGTCACACACATGCCAGCCTGGTCACAGACACAGGGACATGTCAGCTTGGTCACATGCCGCCCTACTGCTGGGTGTGCCTGCCTGGTGATGGGCACATGAAGGGACGTGGCGCTCAGGTCAGAGCCATGCCACCCTGGCCACACACACAGAGGTGACACCCTGGCAATGGGCACGCCACCATGCCAGCCTTGGGGGGGGTGCAACAGCCTGGGTGCTGCAGACAGGGTGCAGGGAGCTGCTCTGGCACTATGAGGTGGGGGTGCAGGGGGGTGCAAGAGGGGTGCAGAGGGAGCTGTGAATTTTGGGGGTGCACAAGCAGGTGCATGGGGGCTGTGCAGTGGGGTGCTGCACCTGGGTGGGAGCATTGGGGGTTGTGGGGGGGTGGCTAGAGGGGATTTGCTGGGGGGGAGTGCTGGGGGTGTGCTGCAGGAGGGGTGCAGGGGGGTTCTCTGGGGGATTTGCTATAGGGGGTGCAGGCGGTGCTCTAGGGGACTCATTATGGGGGTGCAGGGGGTGCTCTAGGGGATGCACTATGGGGGTGCAGAGGGTGCTTTAGGGGATTTGCTATAGGGGCTGCAGAGGGTGCTCTAGGGGATGCACTATGGGGGTGCAGGGGGTGCTCTAGGGGGTGCACTATGGGGTGCAGGGGGTGCTCCAGGGGATTTGCTATAGGGGCTGCAGAGGGTGCTGTAGGGGATTTACTATAGGGAATGGTAAGGGGTGTTGTAGGAGGGGTGCAGGGGGTGCTGTAGGGGATTTGTCACAGAGGAGTGCTTGGGGTGCTGCAGGAGAGGTGCAGGGACTGCTGTAGGGGGGTGCTATAGGGGATTGCTGGGGGTTACTCTAGGGGAGGCTGTAGGGGGTTGCTGGGGGGGTTCACAGGGGATGCTGTAGGGGGTTGCTAAGGGGGTTCATAGGGGATGCTGTAGGGGGTTGCTGTGGGGGGGTTCATAGGGGATGCTGTAGGGGGGTTCGTAGGGGATGCTGTAGGGGGTTGCTAGGGGGGTTCATAGGGGATGCTGTAGGGGGGTTCGTAGGGGATGCTGTAGGGGGTTGCTAGGGGGGTTCGTAGGGGATGCTGTAGGGAGTTGCTGAGGAGGTTCATAGGGGATGCTGTAGGGGGTTGCTGTGGGGGGGTTCATAGGGGATGCTGTAGGGGGGTTCATAGGGGATGCTGTAGGGGGTTGCTAGGGGGGTTCATAGGGGATGCTGTAGGGGGGTTCGTAGGGGATGCTGTAGGGGGTTGCTAGGGGGGTTCATAGGGGATGCTGTAGGGAGTTGCTGAGGAGGTTCATAGGGGATGCTGTAGGGAGTTGCTGAGGAGGTTCATAGGGGATGCTGTAGGGGGTTGCTGTGGGGGGGTTCATAGGGGATGCTGTAGGGGGTTGCTGTGGGGGGGTTCATAGGGGATGCTGTAGGGGGGTTCATAGGGGATGCTGTAGGGGGTTGCTAGGGGGGTTCATAGGGGATGCTGTAGGGGGGTTCGTAGGGGATGCTGTAGGGGGTTGCTAGGGGGGTTCGTAGGGGATGCTGTAGGGAGTTGCTGAGGAGGTTCATAGGGGATGCTGTAGGGGGTTGCTGTGGGGGGGTTCATAGGGGATGCTGTAGGGGGTTGCTGTGGGGGTTCATAGGGGATGCTGTAGGGGGTTGCTGAGGAGGTTCATAGGGGATGCTGTAGGGGGGTTCGTAGGGGATGCTGTAGGGGGTTGCTAGGGGGGTTCATAGGGGATGCTGTAGGGGGTTGCTGGGGGGGTTCATAGGGGATGCTGTAGGGGGGTTTGTAGGGGATGCTGTAGGGGCTTGCTGGGGGGCTGCTCTAAGGGATGCTGTAGGGGGGTTCATAGGGGATGCTGTAGGGGGTTGCTGTAGGGGGGTTGATAGGGGATACCGCAGGGGGTTGCTGGGGGGGGTCATAGGGGATGCTGTAGGGGGTTGCTGTAGGGGGGTTGATAGGGGATACCGCAGGGGGTTGCTGGGGGGGGTCATAGGGGATGCTGTAGGGGGTTGCTGGGGGGGTGCTCTAAGGGATGCTGTAGAGGGTTGCTGGGGGGGTTCATAGGGGATGCTGTAGGGGCTTGCTGGGGGGGTTCATAGGGGATGCTGTAGGGGCTTGCTGGGGGGGTTCATAGGGGATGCTGTAGGGGCTTGCTGGGGGGTGCTCTAAGGGATGCTGTAGGGGGGTTCGTAGGGGATACTGTAGGAGGGTGCTGAGGGACTGCCGCAGTCTCGCCCCCCCTCCTCTGCCGGGGGCGGGCACACGCAGGTGCCACACCAACCCCAGCCCGGCCGTGACGTCACGGCACTCACGGCACGGAGTTTCCCCACCCCATGACGTCACCGCGCCAGATCTCCCCCGCCCCATCGCTCAGCCCCGAAGCCTCCCATGGGCTTGTGGAGGGGCACACGACAGGGCCGGGTGGCCTCGCCCCCTTAACCCCTGCGCTGCCACTTCCCCCCCGCCCCAGCCCCGCATCTCCCATGCATGAGGGGGCTGAGGCCACGATCCCCTCCGGGGGCGCAAGTGGGACTGGGATGGGGGTGGAGGGAGACGAGAAAGAGGAGAAAGAGAAGAAAGAAGAGAAAGAGGAGAAAGAGGAGGAGGAGGAGGATGGCTTTGGCAGCAGCAAGCCCAGGGCTGCCGGAAGCCGGTCACCGCGGGGGGGCGAGGGGGGACCGGATCCAGCTGTGGTCCCCGCACTGCTTTTGCTGCGGCTGGTGGGGGGAGACAAGAGACAGGCCGAGCACCGCGGGGGTCCAGGGGTGTCGGGGGGATCCCGCGGGTCCGGGTTCATCCCGACCCGCTCACACTCACTTGGCTCCAGAGCTCAGGACCCGTCTCTTCCTCAGCACCGCTGCCAGCATCCTCCACGGGATGGGGAGGGGGACACCAGCCTAAGCCCCCCACCACGCTCGGTATCCCCAGCCCCACGGGGACCTCCGCTAGGTCGCCGTCACCCTTTGGACACCCCCCACCCCGGTCCCCAGCCCAAGATCTTCCTCCTCCTCGGTGTGGAGCGGCCGGGAGGGCTCGAGTGAAAGAGGAAACAGGGAGGGAGGGGGCTGGGTGACATCAGCCCCACGCACCCTGTCACCAGGCAGGAAGGGACAGCGTGTGGGGACAGGCAGCAGAGCCCTCCCGCCAGGCTGGGCATCACCCCAGGCGCGCCGGCTGACCCCGTGGCTGCACTGCCCCGTGGGATGTGCCAGCATCCGGGTGCCTGTGACGTGCCCGTGCCACGGCTGGCACCGGGGGGGGGCTGCGTGCCGGTGTCCCCAGGGCCAGCTCCTACCTGAAGCAGTCGGCATGCCAGTCGGCGTTCAGCGCCTGCAGGTACTGCCCATCGTAGATGCCCTGCCCACAGCTCGCACACACCGGCAAGTCGCTCCCTGCGCGGATTCGGGGGGGACACAAGGGGGACCAGGCTGTCACCCTCCCACTGTCCCCAGCCTCCCCACAACAGCCCCCAGGCACGGCCCCTAGCATGAAGTCCCTCTGCCCAGCCTGATGAATTCCACCCCCACCCCCACCGCCACCCATCGATCCCACAGTGGGGACAAGGTCGTGGTGCTGATACCCGCGGGGCTGGGGACAGGGCAGGGACGCAGCATGGTGGTGCCAGCCAGGGCTGCACTGTGCCAGGCCACCTCTAGAGCCCCTCTCCCCCGGGGGCACCGCTGTGACCATGAGTTCCAACGTCTGGGAATCCATGGGGCTGGGGGGACACAGGGATGATGTGGTGCAGGAGAGGGGCAGAGGGTGCAGGGTGGACGGGAGAGATACAGGAGGGGATGCCAGGGTGCAGGGGGTATTGGGAGGGTAAAAGGGTGCAGGATGGGTAAAGGGGGCAATACAGGGGGGATGCCAGTGTGCAGGACGGATGCACAGGGTGCAGGGGGGCAAAGGGGTGCCACGGGGGCCACAGGGGTGCAGGGAGAATGAAGGGAAGATGCAAGGGGGCAGGATGGGTGCACAGGGCACAAGGGGACAAAGGGGTGCAGGATGGGTGCAGGGAGGATGAAGAGGAGATGCAAGGGGATAGGATGGGTGCACAGAGTGCAGGGGGGATGCAGCAGGGGTGAAGGGGTACAGGATAGGTGCAGAGAGGGACAAAGGGGTGCAGGATGGGTGCAGGGAGCATGAAGGGAGGGTGAAGGAGAATGTAAAGGTGCAGGATAGATGCAGAGAGCAGGGGTTGAAGGAGGAAAGAAGGGATGCAGGAAGGGATACAGGGGTGAGGGATGGGATACAGGCATGCAAGATGGGATACAGGGGTGCAAGGAGGGATACAGGGGTGTAGGATGAGTGCAGGGAGGGATACAGGGGTGCATGCTGGGTGCAGAGGTGGGATGGGGGCAAGGGGTAGCACTGGGGACCCAGGGGTGCCCCAGGGAGGTGATGGAGGGGGTGCAGGATTCAGCCAGCACAGGAAACAGGCAGGCTGCAGGGGTGACTGGGGGGGTGCTGGGGATGTGCAGAAGAGAGGATTAAAAGGTGCAGGATGGGTGTGAGGGGGAGAGATGAAGTGGGGCAGGATGAAAACAGTGTAAAAGAGAGATTCAGTGGGACATAAAGTGCATGGGGGGACACACTGGGGTGCAGGATGAGTGCTGGGGGGTGCAGGATACATGGAAGGGACACACTGGGGTGCAGGATGAGTGCTGGGGTGTGCAGGATACATGGAAGGGACACACAGGGGTGCAGGATGAGTGCTGGGGGGTGCAGGATACATGGAAGGGACACAGAGGGATGCAGGATGTGCGCTAGGGGATTCAGGGTGCATGGGGGGACACACAGGGGTGCAGGATGAGTGCTGGGGGGTGCAGGGTGCATAGGGAGAGGGATGCAGGATGGGTGCTGGGGGATGCAGGGTGCATAAGGGAACACAGAGGGATGCAGAATGGGAGATGCAGGATGGGAGATGCAGGATGGAAAGAGGTGCTGGGGCACGCAGGGGTGCAGCCAGGAGAGATGGAAGTACAGGGGGAGGTGGGGGGACACAGGGTGGCTGCAGTGGTACTGGGGTGCAAGTTCAATGGGGGTGCAGGCAGGGATGAGGCGTTCAGGGGGTGCACAGTAGGGATGTGGGGGAAGAAGGCAGGGGGATATGGGGGGATATCAGGGTACAGAGAGGGAGGTGCAGGGTGTTTGTGGGGTGCAGGGAGGGATGCAGGCTGGAAGGGCTGCAGTAGCAGGACATGGGGTGTGCAGGGGGAGATGTAGAAGTGTGGGGGATGTGCGGGTGCAGGGAGGGATGCAGGCTGGAAAGGGGGTGCAGGGAGGGATGTGGGGGTTCGAGGAGGGTACAAGCAGCTGTGTGGGCTGGATGAGGGCGCAGGGTGGGGGCAGGGGGTGATGTAGGCTGGATGAAAGGGGCAGAGGGTGATGCAGGGATGCAGGGGGTGATGTGGGCCGAATGGGGGGGCAGGCAAAGGGTGATGTGAAGGTGCAGAGGGGATGCAGGGTATTGTGATGGCTGGAAAAGGCGTGTGGGGGTGTGCGGGCTAGAAAGGGGGATACAGAGGGTGATGTGGGCTTGAAAGGGAGATGCATGGAGGAGGCAGGGGGTGATGTGTGGGTGCAAGAGGATACAGGAGGGGATGCAGGCTGGAAGAGTGCGGGGGGTGATGCGGGCTGCAGGGGGTGATGTGGGCTGGATGAGGGGTGCAGGGGGTGATGCAGGGATGCAGGACGGATGCAGAGGAGATGCAGGGAGTGACGTGGACTAGATGGTGGGGAAGGGGTCTCAGGACCCCAGTGGCGGCGGAAGCGCTGAGTCAGCCGGGAGAGGGGGGTGAGGATTCAGGGCTGGGGGGGTGGGGGGTCGGGTCACGCACCTTCGTCCTCTCCCATAGGCTCGTCCCTCCAGGTGCAGCACAGCAGCATCAACCTCATGCAGCCGCGCTGCCCGGCGCCGCGCCAGGCCCTGCCCCTCCTGCCCTTGCCCCGGCCCCGGCCCTGCCGCTGCCGCTGCGGCTCCGGCGGGCGGGCGGGGACGGGAGGCCGGCAGCAGAGCGCAGGCGCAGCGGCCAGGGGGCGGGGCTGGGGCGGGGCCAGCGGGGCAGGGGCGGGGCTCGGTGAAAGAGGCGGGGCCATCTGGATGTGGGCGGAGCCAGGAGGGAGCGGGTGGCGTCTGTGGGGGGCGTGGGGGTGGTGCCGCGGGCAGAGCAAGGCCGGGGTGTCCCCATGCCCCCCGCTGGGCTGTCACTGTGGGTACGACGTGGGTGTCCCCATGCCCCCCGCTGGGCTGTCACTGTGGGTACGACGTGGGTGTCCCCATGCCCCCCGCTGGGCTGTCACTGTGGGTACGATGTGGCTGTCTCCATGCCCCCGCTGGGCTGTCACTGTGGGTACTATGTGGGTGTCCCCATGCCCCCGCTGGGCTGTCACTGTGGGTACTATGTGGGTGTCCCCATGCCCCCGCTGGGCTGTCATTGTGGGTACGATGTGGCTGTCTCCATGCCCCCGCTGGGCTGTCACTGTGGGTACTATGTGGGTGTCCCCATGCCCCCGCTGGGCTGTCACTGTGGGCACGACATGGCTGTCTCCGTGGCCCCCACTGCTCTCACAGTGGGCACGACATGACACGAGTGTCCCCCACTGTCACCGGGCTGTCATTGTGGGCAGGGCACGACATGGGTGTCCCTATCCCTCCCACCGGGTGCTCACCGTGGGTAGAGAACAGCATGGGTGTCCCCACCCTGGCCTGTCACCATGGGCAGACAATGACACGAGTGTTCCCATCTTCCCCCAGGATGTCACCGTGGCATTTCCCCTTCATTTCCCACGCTGTCACCACGGGACAGGATGTGGACATCCCCATCATCCCTTAGTCTGTCACCATGGGGAGGGCAGGGATGGCACCCCCGGGCTGCCACCATGGATCAGCACACAGGTGTATTCCTCATCCCCTCATCAGTCACCATGGGACCAGGTATGGTTACCTCTCTCATCCCCCAGACTGTCACCATGGGACAGGGCAGAGATGGAGCTCCATGGGTCCCTGGGCTGTCAGTGTCCATCATCCCTTGCATTGTGACCATGGGGAGGGTGGGGATGTCCCCTTTATTCCCATGACTGTCACCATCTGATAGGGCATGGATGCATCCCTCATCCCCTGGGCTGTCATCAAAGGCAGGGCATGGACATCCCCCCTTGGTGTCCTCAGGCTGTCACCATGGGTCAGGGAATCAAAATCTTCCTTCATCCCCAGGCCATCACCATGGGAGGAGGCACGGATTTCCTCCTGGGTCTCTAGCTTGCCACCATGGGACAGGGCATGGATTTCCCACTCCTCCTGCAGGCCATCACTGCTGGGATAGGGTCACAGACCTCTCCCTGGGTCCTTAGGGCTGTCACTGTGGGACAGGACATGGGCATCCCACTGGGTGCCCAGGCTGTCCCCTCACCCGCCCCCTGTGTCTCAGGGCTGTGACCACACAGTGGAGCACACAGCATCCCCACACCAAGGACTCAACAAGTCCCTAACCTCCGGCAGAACCAGACATGGGGCAGTGGCACCTGCTGTGCCAGGCCACCACCACTGCCACCACCACGGGGAGGGGGAGAGGGACACGAGGTGGAGCCAGAGTCCTTTAAAAACTTGTCCTTTATTAGTCTGTCGGAAGCGAGTCCCTCGGTACAGGGCGTCCCACCCAGGTATAGCAAAGTGAGTAACATGAAGGGACTGAGCCCCTCCTGCCACAGCCCCCCCCGGGCCGGGGGCAGCGCAGGGACTCCAGGGGGGACACCCCAAGCTGACAGGGACATTCCTCCCGTGCAGCTCTCCACCGCCGGGGGCCCTTTTCCCTCCCTCCAATGGGGGGTGCCCCTCATCTTGCTCCCCCTCTCCAGGATCAACTCCGGGGCTGGGAGGGGGGGGATTGACACCCCAAGACACGCACCCCCCCTTCCCCCCCCCCCCCTCAAATCCAGCAGGGAGCGATAGCACCAAGGGGGACAGCTGCTCCCCACAGTTTTTTCCCCACTCCCTGCCAGGACGGAGGGGCTGGAGGGGGGAGGGGACGACAGACAACAACGAGGCACTGTTGGAGGTGTGGGATCCCTCCTGGGAACGTGGGGCCAGGGATGGCCCTGGGATTGGGGAGGAGGAGGGAGATTTGGGGAGGATGGGGAGGGGGGGGCTGTCTCAGCTTTGCTTGGGGTTTACATTCTGGACCATGCAGTAGCACCAAAGTTCATGAGGTCATCGGTGATGGGGGACGGTTACTTCCGCTTCCTCCCGCAGTACTTCCCTTGTGCGCAGCCCACGCCGCCTGCCACGGGAGGGGACACGCGGGGTGAGCCCCCCCTGCACCCCCCAGACTCCTGGGAGAAGGGCAGGGCAGGCAGGAGCCGACCTCCACCAGAGCAGGAGGTCACTCACTCACCTCTAAATCCAAGGGCACCAAGGGCTCCTCCATAGGTCTTCGGGGGTTTCCCTAGAGGGGGGGAGGCAGAACGTGAGTGAGACCCCCACACATTGCTCAGCAGATGGGGACAAGGGGGATATGCACCCCCCACATGCCCCCCCAGGAAAGCCCTTCCTGGGGGCTGGACACTCACCACCGAAGCCCAGCTGGCCGGCTACCCCACCTGCAAGGAGAACAAAGCCCTCAGCACCCGCAGGGCACCCACATTGCTCTGCCCTGCACCCTCCCAGCCCCCCAGCTCCCTCCCCAAGCCCGTGTGCCCGTGCTCCGTGGGCTGTGCACGTCCCTGTGAGCCAACCAGGCACCAAGATGTGACCTCAGTGAGCACCAAGGCACTCAGGTGTGCCCTAGGTAAGTGCCAAGGCACTGAGATGTGACCTCAGTGAGTGCCAAGGCACCAAGATGTGCTCTAGGTGAGTGCAAATGCACCAAGATGTGACCTCTGAGTGCCAAGGCGCCAAGATGTGCCCTAGGTGAGTGCCAAGGCACCAAGATGTGACCTCAGTGAGTGCCAAGGCACCAAGATGTGCCCTAGGTGAGTGCCAAGGCACCGAGATCTGACCTCAGTGAGCACCAAGGCACTCAGATGTGCCCTAGGTAAGTGCCAAGGCACTGAGATCTGACCTCAGTGAATGCCAAGGCACCAAGATGTGACCTCAGTGAATGCCAAGGCACCAAGATGTGCCCTAGGTGAGTGCCAAGGCACCGAGCTGGGGATGGTACCTGGGAATATCGGTGACACGCCGAAGCCGGGAACTCCAGCTCCTGGGGAAAAAGCAACAGCCAGTGACAGCCTGTGACAGCAGTGCCACCCCAGCCCCCCCTGGCTGGGGACACCCCAGCTGGGGACAGCCGAGCTAGAGCCTTCTGTTCAATGCAGAAGCCACTGCAAAAGCCTCTGTGCCCGGCATGGCACCTGTCTGGCTTTGGAGTGCTCGCCCTGGCAGTGGTGTGCAGAGTGGGGGACAGCAGCAGGGTGAGGACAGCAAGCAAGGGACAAGCAGGATGTGATGGGGACACACTCCCACCCCAGCCCCAAACCATGGCACTCACCTGGCTGCAGCCCCCCAACACCAAAACCTGCGGGATGGGAGAGCCCTGGTGAGGACAGGGAGCATGGGGACAGGGATGGGGGCAGGGATGGGGGTCACACCTCCTGCTCACCCAGCTGGAGGAGCCCCTGCTCCTTACCTGGCTTAGGGGGTTTCCCAGCAGCTCCTGGAAACAAGCCCCCTGTGTCAGAGAGGGGAGTCAGTGCAGCCCCCACCAAGGGGTTCAGCACAGACCCCACTGTGAGCCTCCCTGCAGCTCTGCAGGTTGGGGACTTGGTAGAGTACCATCCCCAGCCCTCATGGCATGGGCAACCCTGGTGCAATGGCCCTTGGTACCTCCTCAGGATGGCATTCCTGCCCCATCACACCCCAGGAGCAGGGCAGGCAGCAGGCAGGGCACAGGGCACCATCACAAGGGGACTAGGAGGGGACCCTACACCCAGCCCATCCCATGCATCTCCTTTCCTTTTTGGACCTCTGCCAGCAGGCTGCTCCATTCCTTGCATCTCAACCCAGGGAGCCCCAATGCCAGGGGCCAGCAGCACTTACCAGCACCAAGCCCACCGACTCCAAGGCCACCAACTCCAAGTCCACCTGTGATGGGAATCCCAGGTGAGCACAGCTCCTGATCCGCTCCCCCCCTCAGCCCCATGTGTGCCTATCCTTCCCCCCAGGACCTGGGGGAGCATCCCCCTGCCCACATCCTTCTGGAGGAACATCCCTCTGCCTGCACATCCCCACTGCCTGGGCTCAGCACCTACCTGGGATGCCGCCAACTCCTGGCACACCAACTCCTGGCACACCAACTCCTGGCACACCAGCCCCAGGAACACCTGCCAGAGAGAGACCATCAAGCCCAGTACCCCCACAGCCCAGCACCCTCATCCCAGGGCACCCCCAGCCAGTGCTTGACCCACTGGCATGGACCCAACACCAATTCTGGGTGTCTCCAGCACCCACCTCACAGCACCCAGGGCAAGAAGACCCAAAGCAGACTCAGCCCCTGCATGGCACTGCCACAATGCAGAGCAAGAGAGAAATGCCCCCAGCAAGTCCAGGAGATGAGGCACCCCCGGGTGACAGCACACCACCCCCCAGGCCTGGGCCACCCTCCAACCGGTCAGCAGGGGGCACACAGGGGACACACACTGAGGCCAGCACCCCGATGGCCACACAGGAGGGTGCCCAGGGTGGGCCTGGGGCAGCGTGCTGGATACGTACCGAACTTGGGAGGCTTAGCACCAGGCTGCACCCCTACTTGAGGGATGCCTGCAAAGACAATGAGGATGCTGCAGTCAGGAGGGTGCTCCCCTGCACCCCTCTTTTGTGCCACCACCCCTCCAGTCCCCCCTCTCCCCGCATACCCACCTGCCACCCCCCTCACCCTGATGCCAGGCTCAGCAGCACCGCTGGCCCCAGGCTGGTCTCCAGCAAGGCACATACCTGCCCCAGGGAGGATGCCAGTACCGGGTACCCCCACACCCGGTACCAACCCGGGCACAGCACCAACACCAGGTGCCACTCCTGGCACTCCACCAACACCGGGCACCGCTCCGGGCACCGCTCCGGGCACCCCTCCGACGCCGGCACCTGTGGAGAGAGTGGATGAGCCAGTGCGGGGTGACCCCTGTGAGATCCCCATCCTCCCATGGGATGGTGTGCCTGCATGGGCTGCCCACCCTGGAAGCCCCCCAGGTTCTTTTTGACCAGTCTGTGCCAGGACAGGGCTCTGGGGGAGATGCCCACAGGGCAGGTGGGGCTGCCAGCTGCGGGCTCCTCTGGCCGACTCACCGTATTTGGCTGCCTTGGCTGCCGCCTTCGCTGCTGCTGCTGGAGCTCCCACCCCTGGGCAGAGACAGCAAGAGCAGGGTCAGTGTCCCCAGGGTGGTGCTCTCCAGCAGTGCTGGACAGACCCCATCCCTCCCACCTTGACTGTATCCCCCAGGGGATGGCCAGGAGTTGATGGAGACCACCGAGGTCCTCCTCACACCTGTCCTGGCCCCAGATCTGTTCCCATACCAGCCAGGCTGTCACCACCACCTGCCCTCCTCTTCCTCACCTGGAACAGCACCAACACCAGGGACCAAGCCACCCACTCCAGGAGCCAGGCCACCAACACCAGGAGCCAGGCCACCAACGCCAGGAGCAAGGCCACCAACGCCAGGAGCAAGGCCACCTACACCAGGAGCCAGGCCACCCACGCCAGGAGCCAGGCCACCTGCTCCTGCAAGGAGAGAGGGAAGGGTTGGGACTTCAGCCCAGGAGGAGAGGTGGCGGAAGGAGCTGCATGAGGAAGGATGGCAGGCTGGGCTGAGTGGAGGGAAGGAGGGAAGGAAGGAGGGAGAGAGGGAGGGGGGGAGGGAGGAAGGGAGGGAGAGAGGGAAGGATGGATGGATGGATGGATGGATGGATGGATGGATGGATGGATGGATGGGTGGGTGGGTGGGTGGGTGGGTGGTTGTGCAGATGGCTGGAGAGATGAGTGGATACATGGGTCCTGAGGTGGTCAGCTGGCTGGCAGGTGGTGTGGATAGGTTGGTAGGAGGGAGAGTGGATGGATTAATGAGTTGTATGGATGGTGAACCTAGGACCCTCCACACAGAGCAGCTCTCTGCCGAACACCCCAGGAGAGCAGCCAGGACCCGCCCTGCTCCACAGGGAACTTGTGCAGTGCCAGGCCTCAGCCCCAAGGGGTAGACACTAGCCTGGGGTGGGGAGGTGGCAGGAGGTGTGGGGCAGCCTCAGGCTGACCCCAGCTTACCGTACTTGGCTGCTTTGGCAGCTGCTTTGGCAGCAGCGGCGGCCGCTGGACCTCCGACTCCTGGGGGAGAAGGGCAGTGTGAGGGGCAGCCATGGGCCATGATGGCCATGCTGCTGGGGACATCCCAAGCATCCTATAGGCACCATCTCACCTGCTATGGGTCCAACCCCAGGCACCAGACCTGGCACTCCAACTCCAGGCACTCCAACTCCAGGCACTCCAGGCACCCCAACTCCAGGCACGGCGGCACCGGGAACACCAACTCCGGGCACGCCGACCCCGGGCACACGCCCTGCTCCTGCAGAGAGGTTTGGGGATGTGTCTGAGCAGACAGGCCCCATAGGCAGGGGCCCTCCTGCCCTCCCCAGTGCCAGGGGTGCCCCCACCCTGCCCATTTGCAGGCACCTCTTGTCCTGTCCTATGCTGACTCACCATAAGCCGCGGCTTTAGCTGCAGCCTTGGCCGCCGCCGCTGCAGCTGCTGGGCCACCAACTGCAGGGACAGAAGGAAGGGAGTCAGGGGAACACCAGCGAGGCCAGCATCACCCTACCAGTTTGTGCCAGCCCATCTGCTCACCTCCAACACCGGGCACCACACCAGGAACTCCAGCCACACCAGGAACTCCAGCCACACCAGGGACTCCAGGGACACCAGGGACTCCAGGGACACCAGGGACACCAGGGACTCCAGGGACTCCAGGGACACCAGGGACACCAGGGACTCCAGGGACTCCAGGGACACCACCTATGCCAGGAACACCAACACCAGCTCCTGCAGGCAGCAAGAGGGAAGGAGTTAGATCTCCTTGCAGCACCAGTTGGTAGGTGGCAGCTCATCACAGCTCTGCTCTTGCCATCGTGTCATAGAGAGAGGAGCATCCTACTGCCTCTTCCCAGGAGAGATGCACTGCAGTGCAAGGGAGGGACTGGTCCTGTGTCTCCCAAGAGGCCCCAGTGAGGATGGGAAATCTGCTGTCATGAAAGGGAGGCTGGGAGATCATCAGCACAAGGCACCATGATGATCCTCATTATAGTGAGGGGCTCCAGATGGTCCTCATCATGGGGACATCAAGCCTTGCAGCCAAACAGACCATGAAGGACAAGTGGCTGGGGGTTCCCAGTAGCTGCCTTGGAAGGGTTGGGTGCCCTGGGAACTGGCCAGACTGGGAAGCTGCCCAGTGACAGCCTTGACTTGCTGGGAATTGCAAGGGGCAAGCATCAGATCACTTCTGGAATGATTGAGTGCCGGAGGAGTTGTCCTTATGGCTCTTTGCTTGGTAGGTGCCCAGCACCCCAGCATCCATTAACACTGCCAAGTTTATCCCTAAATCCCATCCTTCCCCAGGCCTGTGGTGGAGTTATTCTTATTCATGATGCAGAGGAGAAATGATATCCAGCAAGGGTTTAGTGCTCAAAACTGCCATCGAGCATGGCTGCTCCCCAGGGGACTCTGCATGGAGCCTTGGGACCAATTCTCCCTCTTCTCTGCACCAGGCTCACAGCTTTCTGCTGCTTGGTGATGTCCCTCATCCCCTCCAGGCTCCTGCTCAGTGGAACTCCCTTGGGAGTGGTTACCACGGAATGACAGAGGCTGGCAGGGACCTCTGAAGATCATCCAGTCCAACCCCCCCTGCTGGGCACCTGGGTCTTGCTAAACCAAGTTGGATGCACTTGCTGCATCCCACCAGGACTTTGGAAGGTGGTGACCCTGGCCAAGGATCCCTGTGCCAGCGATTGCTGCCCACCTGGGCAGCAAGGTTGAGCCCGTGGGCACCAGACCCTGGGTGGGGTCTGCTGCTGGAAAACCAGACTTGGTACAAAACCCAAGAATCCCAAGGTCCACAGAGTTTGGTCTGATCAGTTCACCTCCACCAAGTAGCCTGCAGAAACCCCAGAGAGGGAGAAGGTCCTGCCCTGGGGATGAAGCCAAGCCCGGACACAGCATCTGGGAGCTGGGCTGGGCACATCCCGGCCCTGGCTGCTTCCCAGTAAAGAGACATGAGGAGTGGTGCCCAGGGGACATCTGCTTTGCCAGGGCACTTGGAGTGCCAGGAGTGGGGAGGGACATCAGGGGTCTCCCGGGAGCTGCTGGGGACCCCCTCGCACTGCGCAGAACCTACCATATTTAGCTGCCTTCGCTGCCGCCTTTGCCGCCTCCGGCGTCCCGACTCCTGGGGACAGGGAGAGAGGACCCTCAGCCACCATCCCCCGCAGCCACCACGGAGCTGGGCGGTGGGGACAGGGGAGAGAGGACCCTCAGCCACCATCCCCCGCAGCCACCACGGAGCTGGGCGGTGAGGACAGGGGAGAGAGGACCCTCAGCCACCATCCCCCGCGGCCGCCACAGAGCTGGGCGATGGGGACAGGGGAGAGAGGACCCTCAGCCACCATCCCCCGCGGCTGCCGCGGAGCTGGGCGGTGGGGACAGGGGAGAGAGGACCCTCAGCCACCATCCCCCGCAGCCACCACGGAGCTGGGCGATGGGGACAGGGGAGAGAGGACCCTCAGCCACCATCCCCCGCAGCCACCACGGAGCTGGGCGGTGGGGACAGGGGAGAGAGGACCCTCAGCCACCATCCCCCGCGGCCGCCGCGGAGCTGGGCTGTGAGGACAGGGGAGAGAGGACCCTCAGCCACCATCCCCCGCGGCCGCCGCGGAGCTGGGCGGTGGGGACAGCGCTCCTGGGAATCGTCACCTGCCACTCCAGGGACACCTCCGACGCCGGGCACCACCCCGGGGACAGCTCCGACGCCGGGCACCACGCCGGGGACAGCTCCGACGCCGGGCACCACTCCTGGGACGCCTGCGACACCGGGCACCAAGCCGGGGACACCGCCAACGCCGGGCACGAGGCCGGGGACCCCGGCAGCCCCGGGCACCACCCCTGCCTTGGCCGCCGCCTTCGCCGCCGCCGCTGCCGCCGCCGCCGCTGCCGGCCCTCCGACTGCCAGAGAGAGGGAGAGAATCAGGGGTGGGACGGTGGGAGGTGACCCTCCCAGAGCCCCAGGGACAAGATATAGAATGCACTGGATTGGAAGAGACCTCTAGATGCCACCTGGTCCAACCCCCCTGCAGAAAGTAGGGGCTGGAAGGGACCTCTGGAGATCATCAAGTCCAACCCCCCTGCCAGAGCAAGAGCAGAGAATTCAGCACAGGTCGCACAGGGACACATCCAGACAGGACTGGAAAGGCTCCAGAGAAGGAGGCTCCACAACCTCTCTGGGCAGCCTGCTCCAGGGCTCTGTGAGCCTCACAGGGAAGAAGTTCCTCCTCATGCTGAGGTGGAACCTCCAGGCCCTAACATCCTGTGAGCCTGTGACAGGTGGCCTGACCTTGAATGGCTCCAGGGATGGAGCCTCCACCATTTCTCTGGACAACCTGTTCTGGGGTTCCACCACCCTCAGAGTAAAGAACTTCCTTCCAAGCCCCACCACTGCCTCACCTCCGGCTCCTGGGACCACGCCAGCACCAGGCACCAATCCCCCAACTCCCGGGATGGCACCAGCACCAGGCAGGACACCGGCTCCTGCCCAGGGGAGAAGGACACTGTCAGCTGGGTGATGCAGGGACACCACCAGCACCCTTTCACTCCAGCCTGGGAGGGAGGAAGGGAGGGAGCAGCTGCCCTGCTGGGCAGAAGGCTGCTGGAGGCGCCGTGGACTCACCATACTTGGCTGCCGCTTTCGCCGCCGCCGCCTGTGCTCCGACTCCTGGGAAGGGACATGGGCAGCTGCTGAGGTCCTGAGAGCATGCCCACCCTCCACTCCCCCATCCCACAGGGACCCTGAGGACCAGCCCCTCTTGTCAGCATCCATCTCCCTCTCCCTTGGGAGGTGACACACCTCTCTGGGCTGTCTCTGGGGTGACACTGCCACCCTGGGGCCACCCAGGTGGTGCCCAGCACCCCATCCAAGAACTGGTGAAATGACTGGGGGCTCGGTGCCCCTGCCATGCCCCTGCCAGTCCCTGGGGCTGCCTGGGCAGGGATCTCACCTGTCCCAGTGGGATACCCTGCCTTTCCTCCTACTCCGATGCCAGCTCCTATCCCTCCAGGCCCAAAGCCTGCAGGCACAAACAGAAAGGCAAAGCCAGGTCAGGTGCTGTCCCCAGGAAGGGGGAAGGAGGCAGCTGGAGCAGCTTCCTCAGCCCAAATGATCTCCCCACCCTGGCATCAAGGGATGTGGAGTAGGATGTGTGACCTCAAACAGTCACACAGAGCCAGCTACCTCCCCCTCCACCCCCCGTTGAGATGCCAGTTCAACCAGCCCTGGAGCTGGCTGCAGCTCAGGAAGAGGACAGGAAAAGCCAACCAGCAGACTGGGGGATCCCAGCCCCACAGAATGGGATGCCAGGAATGCCAGGATGCTCCCAGCTAGGTCCACAAGCATCAAAGCAGGGCAAGACACAGGTCACCTGAGGGGCCACCTTGCCCTGGCAGCATCGGGGCTGGCCACAGGGCCAGGGTGGCAGCAAGCAGAGCCCCAGGGAACTACGACCATGGAGCAAGAGCTACAAGAACTCCCCAGAGGGCAGCTTACCAGCGCTGTAGGGCAATCCATAGCCACCTGGAGAGGAGAGAAAGCAGCTGGTTAGCACCCGGCTGCCCGTGGCTGTGCCCCCTCTGCCCCTCGGAGTAGCCCCTCTGCCAGCTGACCGTGTGGTGCCAGCCCTCGGGGCTCCTTGCACCGGGATAGCAAATCCTCCAGGATAAAACCCACCGTGACGGAGAAGGGCCGGGGAGATGTTCTCCCAGCGCCACTCGCTCTCAGCCCCAGCAGCCCAAAGCTGGCTTTGCAGGAGCCTCCCGTGACCCGGCTTCGGTGGGGGGTCCCCCGGGAGCCCCGCGGCAAGAGCTGTACCCAGCTGGCTGCACCGCGGCCAGCTCCGAAGGAAAGGTTTTAATTGGAATCAGGGCTTGGGAGCCTCCCCTGAAACCTGACCTCGTTAGGAGGTCGGCACGAAAGGACGGGGAGGGATTAGGAGCGGGAACGGCGTGGCCAGGGAAATGTCCCCTTGTGAGAGAGCAGGATCCCACCTCGTGGGATGGCACAGGGTGGGGGTCCGGGACTCAGAGGGGCCGTGCCCTCAAGAGCTGTCAGCACCACACCCCCAGCACTGCTGGCAGCAGCCTGAGGAGGGTTGATGGGCTGTCACATCACCACGGGGACATCTCGAGTGGAATGTGGGGTGGAGGGTGTCTCATACACCAAGCCCTCCTGTTGGGGGGACCAGATTTCCCTCCACCCTGCAAGGCTGTCCCATGCCAGCGCGGTGTTGCTGGAAGGGGGAGGCTTTCCAGGCTGTGGTGGCCATGAGCCATGCTGGGTGACCTCCACCTTGGGGGCACCCTTGGCCATCCTGAGGCACCTCCTCAGCACCTCACTTACCCTAAAGCTGCAGAGCGGTCCGGCACTGGGTGACACACATGGCATCGACTCCAAAGGCCAAGAGTCCAAGCCCTTGGGTCTCCAAGGGTTTTGCCAGCTCCAAGCCCAGCTCCCCCCCACCCCCAAATGGATGTGAAAGGACTGGGCAGTGGGCAGCAGTCTCCAATCCTACAGTGGGACTCTTAACTTCAACCACAGCTTCAGGCTGAACCCCAAGTGAGCAGGGGTGGCCCCAGGGCCACCTCCTGAGCAGGGGCAGACCAGAGCAGGAGCTGGCATGGACATTTGGAGGAAATCATCTAAAAAGGAGACTTTCCACTGAAAATGTTCTTTTCCCTGCTGTCCTTTCCCCTCCAGTCAGACCTACCACAGCTGGGACACCACGCTGGGGTCATGAGGATGTATGGCAAGCCCTGGGGTAACAGACTCATTGGACGGTCTGGAGTGGAAGGGACCTTAGGGATCATCTAGTTGCAACCCTCTTGCCATGGGCAGGCACAGAGGGTCCACCCAGGGTCTGCCTTACATCATCAAAACCAGAACCTCTGCAGCCAGCCCAGTGTGTCCCTGCGCTGCCCCAAGCCCTCAGTGGTGACAAACCAGTACCCTCCAGACCTGCAGGGTGCCCAGGCTGGCACCCAAAAGCTACAAACCACAGCTGGGGACAGCACCAGCGTCCTGCTGGCCCCTGTGGGAGGCATGACACCCTCGATGGGGCTCCCTGGCCGAGGGGATGGACGTCCTCCCCGGGTGAATTCAGCACCGGCTCCCCACAGCGCGGCTCAGCCGGCGGCGCTGTGCCGCCCGGGCTGGAGGCCACCGGTGGAGCTGCCACGGGCGGGGGCCAGGCGTGACCGCGCCATGTGCTGGTGGTTTGCTCTCCGCTCTGGGCACCCCATGAAAGGCGGTTTGGGGCCAGACAGTATCCGATGGCGGCGGGGCCCGGTCGCCCTAACGAGCGGAATTCTGCCTCTGCGGGAGGAAGCCGGAGCCGGCCAAGTATTTGCAGCACCGCCGAGACGGGCCCCGCGGAGGGGAAGCTGCTGGAGCTGCTGGGGCTGGAGCCTCTGCTGGGCTGGGAGACGCTCCGCAGCGGTGGGGTCCCCTCCCTCAAGCCTGTCCTGCCCTGGGAAAATGCCCATGGATCCGTGGGGAAATGCCCACGGATCTACTCGCTCCCCAGCACCCCAAGGATGTGGGGCCCCACACTGAGCTGATTGTCCTACTCCTTAGGGATGATCCTGGGACAAGTAATCTGGCAACATGGCCCTTGGAGAGGGTGCAGCACCCAGTAGTGTCTGCCTGGCACTGCCTGGCCTGCCACTGTCCCCGTGTGGCTATGGGGTGATGGGCAGAGCTGGCATCCAGCAGAGAGCTAGGAGATGGAGGTGCTGAGCACCCCTGGGCTCCCCTGGGCTGGGGCTGAGCTGTGCTTGGATAGGCAGTGCACAGGGACACCTGCCTGGAGCCCCATCCTCACCTGCATGCCTGCTGTTGGTGACCTTGGCCAGAGGTCCTACAGCCAGGACATTTGGCCCAGGTGAATGCCCAGCACTGCCCAGCACAGCCCCATAGCCACAGAAAGCAGACAGTCTCTGCAAGGGCTGTGCCCCATGCCAGGAAGAGCTGGCAGGGACAGCCTGGGGTGACCTGGCCCACAGCATGGCCCCGGAACATGCTTTTTCCTATCTTATGACAGCGTGAGAGAGGCACAGCATCACCCTCATGGGCTGGGGGCAAGACCAGGAGCAGCAGCCAGGCAGCTGCTGCTGCTGAAGCCACCTGCCCAGCATCCCTCGCTCTGTCCTGCTGTCCCAGGGCCAGCAGAGGGACCGCCAGGTCCAGGGGACCTGAGGCCACCACGGCTCAGCCCTGGGGAACGGCGGGTCCTTCTCCTGGCACAGCTAGGGGTCCTTCACCCCTAGCCCCGTGGGCTGTGGCAGCTTACCTGGGAGCTTAGGAGCTTTGATGGGATACCCCAGAGGGACACCGGGCTGCTGACCTCCAAAACCTCCCAGTCCTGCAAAGCCAACAGCAGACTCTCACCTGGAGCCCGCGCCTAGGCTGCCGCCGGTCCTTGCCCAAGGGGAGTGCCCCGGCGCACCCCGGGAGGAGTGCCGGTGGCTCAGGGAGCCCTGAGGCTCCTTCTGGCGTGGGGAAGCCACGGCTGTGCTGAAGAGGCTTGGGAAGGAAGAGAAGGATGGGCGAGAGAGATGGGACACTCACCGGGGATTCCTGCGAAGGCTCCTCCTACTCCTAGACGGAAACACAAAGGGGACCACGTGAGCCTCACGGCAGGGTCTGGGGGTCCCAAGCACTCTCTGTGGGCTCAGCTGGAGGTCAGCTTTGCTTGCCCCTGTCTCATGAGGGGCTGCGACCCCCAAGGGTGAGCTTGAGCCAGGCCCAGGAGCATAGGCATGAGGGCAAAGCTGGAGAGACAGCCCTGGACCTGCCCTCCACCCAGTGTCCCCAGGAGATGGAGGGGACCTACCTGGACCTTTTGGCTTGACTCCAGCACCAGTGGGTACCCCGGGCAGCACCCCTACACCAGGGAAGCGAACACCTGCAGCACAGACCGAAGGGGACAGGTGAGCATGGCGCAGCATCATGGCATTGCTGGCACCTAAGAACACTGCATGCAGCTCCCAAGCCCTCATTACCCAACTCTGGCTCAGCACCTGGCCCTTGTACCCTGCCACAGGGTGCCCTCATCCTCCAGGGGCTTGCTGGGACCCTTCTGTGCCAACCTCCCCATACCCTCAGGCAGAGCTGCCAGGGAAAGGTTTGCTCCAGCCGTGGTAGTGTCTAGGCTTTGGGTTTGGGGGCAGGGGCAGAGCTGCCTATGTAGGAGCTTGGGGTGACTGCAGGTACAAAGCACCCACAAGTGGATCCCACTTGTGACCCCAAAGTGCCAGCCCATGCCATGGTGTAACCAAGCCTGGGTGCTGCTCTTTGCCCTGGCAATGTGCAGTGGCTTCGTGTGAGCCAGGGCAATGTGGGGAGCAGGATGAGGGGAGGGGGATCAGAAGCATTCCACCCACTGAGCCCCAGCCCTCCAGCAGCAGCAGGCAGAGCTTTGCCCTTGCAGCCTTCTGGGTTAGGTTTTGGGGGTGGTTTGTTTGTTTGTTTTCAGTTCTTCCCTCTTACAAATGTCTTCCATTAGAGCTCACACGTTCTCAGACATGGAAAAGACATTCCTGACCAGCAACACACTTCTCCTCCTGACAGTGTCCAAACAGCTTGTTTTCACAAGTTTTCCTCCCCCAAATTACTTTGCAATGAGGAATTCCTCTCCCTCCTCCAGCCACCACCTCCTCCTCCTCCTTCCCACGCTGCCTTTGGCTGGGCAAACCAGCCCTGGTGTGGCCTGTGCCAGCTCCTCTCCTCTGGCTGGGCAAACCAGCCCTGGTGTGGCCTGTGCCAGCTCCTCTCCTCTGGCTGGGCAAACCAGCCCTGGTGTGGCCTGTGCCAGCTCCTCTCCTCTGGCTGGGCAAACCAGCCCTGGTGTGGCCTGTGCCAGCTCCTCTCCTCTGGCTGGGCAAACCAGCCCTGGTGTGGCCTGTGCCAGCTCCTCTCCTCTGGCTGGGCAAACCAGCCCTGGTGTGGTCTGTGCCAGCTCCTCTCCTCTGGCTGGGCAAACCAGCTCTGGTGTGGCCTGTGCCAGCTCCTCTCCTGCTGCTGCCTGCTCCCACGGAGCTTGGCACCAGCCCCCCAGAGCCAGCAGGTGCTGCAGCCTGTGGCATGGTGGAAATGCCACTCTGGCCCCAGCTAAAGGGTTTGGAGGCTGCAGGCAGCAGTGAATGGGCAGGCAGGGAGTGAGGCAGGAGAGCTGGGGTAATGCTCAGGGTGCAGCTGGCCACAAGGCTTGGGGTCTTGGCACCAGGTGGGGACCCTCTTGCAGGCTGGGGTGTTACCAGTGGAGTGGGGTCCCCCTCAGGGGTCAGCATGTTGTGGGTAAGATGGGGAACCCCTTCAGAGGTTGGGGTGTTGCTGCTAAGGTGGGGATCCCCCTGGAGACTGAAGTGCTGCTGGTAGGGTGGGGATCCCCTTGGAGCTCGGGGTACTGCTGGTGGAATGGGGAATCCCTCAGAGTTTGGGGTGCTGCTTGGGGGCTGGGGAGCCCCTCAGAGCTTGGGGCACTGCTTGGAGGCTGGGGACCCCCTCAGAGCTTGGGACACTGCTGGTGGAATGGGGAACCCCTCAGAGTTTGGGGTGCTGCCAGTGGGGTGAGGAACCCCATTGAGAGGCTGGGGGTGCTGCTGGCAGGGGTTGGAAGCCCAGCTTACCTGCACCTGGGAGCACACCCCCCGGGAAAGCTCCAGGAATCCCAGCACCTGCCAGGAGAGAGAAAGCCAGGGCTGAGCCCCCGGGCAGAGCCGGCCCCCACCCCGGCCCCTGGCCTCGGGGCCCTGCACCTACCTGGTACTTTGGGGGGCTTCCCTGCCGCGCCAACCCCGGGCTGTACCCCGCCCGGTACCACCGCACCTGCAGGCAGCAGAGACCCCTGAGCCCCTGGCACCGGCTCCTGCCCACCCTGGCAGGCATGTGGGACACTTCTGCCCCAGGCTTGGCTATGCTGGGGACGAGGAGCAGTTCCTACCTGTGGAGACCCCGAGGCCACCGGGACCACCAACGCCACCAATGCCACCCACGCCACCAATACCAGCACCTGGGGGCATTGGGAAGAGGAGTTCCAGTGTGAGATGCCACCACTGGGCTACAGGTGGGTGCCACAGGAAGGGATGAGCTCAGGATGGAACTTAAGGGGCAATGGGAACACCCTGAGGCAGTACCAGGGATCTGTCCTCCAGCCCTGGGCATGAGGACCAGCTCGGTGCCCTCTGCTCCTGGGGGCTCAGGCTGGGCCAGTGCCCCTTTCCCATCACACCAAGGCCTGCCAGAGTCCCATGAGAGCAGCACCTCTCACTTGCAGCTCCCCAGCTCATCTAACCCAGGTTCTCAGGGGGCATCAAGAGTCCCCTGCAGGCTGCCCAAGCCTCTTGCATTGTTGTCTGTCATGGCACAGGGCACCCCCAGCACTCACCAGCTTTAGCAGCAGCCTTGAGAGCAGCAGCAGAGGCAGCACCTGGGAAGACTCCCCCGGGGTAGACACCTCCAGGGAAGAGCCCTGCAGCACCTGCAGCGAGGAGAGGCAGCCTGAGGATCCCTGAAAAGTGGCTGGCAAGAAGGTGTCCTGCCCTCCATGCCAGCCACAGTGGGCACAGGGGATGGTGAGCCATGAGGGGCTGTGTGGCAGTGCTGGGGGCTGGCGTTAGGCTGGGCAAGGTGGTGGTTAGCAGGCACTGCCCTGTCCTGCTCTGGCTTCTCCCTGCTCCCCCCCCAGAATACTTCTCCCATCCACATCCCACCCATCACCAGCTGTGCCAGCACCTTTCAGGGCACCCTGTGGTGTCACCAGCTGCTGTGGCACTGGCCAGGCTGGCTGGTGGCACGCAGGCACTGTCCCTCTGCTGCAGACACCACAGGGACCCCAGGTCCCTCCTTGCCTATCCCTGCTTGGGGTCACCCATGGTGGATGCCGTGGTGTTGGGGGAACACAGGGCTGCCTGCTGGTGGCTTCCAGCCCCTGGGGGGCACAGATGGCACCCACCAGGCAGGCTATGGAGAGCACCTGATGGAGACAAGCCACGTGCCAAGGTGCTTCTCCAGGGCCATCACCCTGGGGCCAGCTCAGAGTGGGGGAGAGGCTGGTGGTCTGTGCTCACCTGGCTGCAGGCCAAGTGGGCCAAGTCCCCCGAGTCCTCCGACCCCTGAAAAGAGAAGGGGGGTGAGGTGGAGGGGGGTGAGGGGGGCACATGGCCAAGGCCAGAGGAACAGGAACCTCCCATGGGGTGGCACCATATCATGGGGATGGGCACAGGGACAGGTGACAAACACTGCCCTCCAGCACTATAGGTGGGCATACAGGACGGGAAGGAAGGGATTTAAGCTGGAGGAGGGTGGGGTTAGCATTTCAGGAGTCTGATTTGCCTGTCTCACGAAAACCAAACTGGAACTTGGTCTCCTAGAATGTGGTGAATCTCCTGAAACCTGTTCAAGGAAATGAACCTGAAAGGAGCCTGCAAGAAAGCTGAGGAGGGACCTTTGGCAATTGGTTGTAGTGATAGGAGGAGGGGGAATGGATTGAAGCTTGGGGAAGGGAGATTAGGAAGAGATTCTTTCCAGTGAGGGTGGGGAGACACTAGAACAGGCTGGCCAGGAAGGTTTGAGGTGTTCAAGGCCAGGTTGGATGAGGTCTTGAGCAACCTGCTCTGTCACAGGACCACAGAATCAATAAGGTTGGAAAAGACCTCAAAGATCATCAAGTCCAACCTGTCACCCAACACCTCCTGACAACTAAACCATGGCTCCAAGTGCCACATCCAATCCCCTCTTGAACACCTCCAAGGATGGGGACTCCACCACCTCCCTGGGCAGCACATTCCAATGGCAAATTACTCATTCTGGGAAGAATTTCCTCCTAACATCCAGCCTGAACCTCCCCTGGCACAGCTTGAGACTGTGGCCTCTTGTTCTTGTGCTGGGTGCCTGGGAGAAGAGACCAACCCCCACCTGGCTACAACCTCCCTTCAGGGAGTTGGAGAGAGCAAGAAGGTCTCCCCTGAGCCTCCTCTTCTCCAGGCTAAGCAACCCCAGCTCCCTCAGCCTCTCCTCCCAGGGCTGTGCTCCAGACCCCTCCCCAGCCTCCTTGCCCTTCCCTGGACACCTGCCAGCATCTCAATGTCCTTCTTAAACTGAGGGGCCCAGAACTGGACACACTCTAGTGGCAGGTGTCCCTGCCTGTGGCAGGGGAGCTGGCACTGGATGATCTTTAAGGTCCCCTCCAACCCAGCCCACTCTGTGACGATTCCGGTCGGACACGACCCCTGCTGAAGCTCTTTCCCAGCCTCCAGGACTCTCTCTCCTCTCGGCCTCAAGCCGCCTCCCCCCGCGGCAGGCCGTGAGGGGACGGAGCTGCAATGTTTATGGCTGAGGAATGAGTCCCCGCGGCTCCGGCCAGCGCTGCCTCCCAACATCTGCGGCTGATCAGCTCTCGCTGCCTCCAGGCGCGGATTCCAGCCCTTGGCTGGCTGCGGACACTGCTCCGGCTGGGCTCTCGCGGCCGCCCCGCGTTTGGTTTTAATTAGGCCCAAATAAAGGACTTGTTTTTTAGCTTTCCACCAGCTGAAATGGGAGCAGGAGGAGGCTGCCGGCCCCCGCCGCGCAGACGGCTCGGCCTGGAGGGGGGGGGGGAAGGCTGAGGGCTGCGCTGCGGTGCCCCTGCCCCTGGGCGTGGAGGGGGCACCCCTGGGATGGGCAGCGAGGGCGAGTCCCCTCTCTTCCTTTCAAAGCATCTTGCCCTGGGCGTCTCCATTAGCACCGGACTTGCCTCCCCCTCCCCGGCACATCTGGGCTCTGCTGCCCCAGCGCCTCCCAGACGTGCCCTAGGCACCTCCTGCCTTGGTGCCTAGGCTGTGCATCCTCCTGTCAGCATCTCCTCTCTCTCCCGGTGATGCCCCTTCTTTCCTCCTCGTTTCCAGACTAGCCAAAGCCCAGCGTGTGCTACAGGAGCCCCGGCAGGAGCTGCTCATTTCTGGGCCAGACAAACCCCAGCGTGGGCTGCAGGAGCCCCAGCAAAAGCTTCTCAGCCAGGAAGATGCTGCCAGCTTCCCGTGGGCACCAGCTCTTGGCAGGGCTGAGCGAGCATTACCCAGCTTGGCAGCTTCCCCAGCAGCTTGGTGCAGGTTTGCAGGCAGCAAGCACCCCAAAATGGGGAGCCTGGGGGGGCAGTGAGCCAAAGCAGGGGGAGACGAGGGAGGAAGGCTGCCTTGCAGCTCTGGGGGCTTGGCAGGGGTTAGTGGCATGGCAGAAAGTGCTGGCTGCTGTGTGCCATGGCCATGGGGGTGCCCAGGGTGGGGAGGGTCGCCTTGGTCGCATGGAAAGAGCAGGAAGGCAGCAGGGGTCAGGAAGCATCCTGGCCACTGGCATGGGCAGGGATGGGGAGAGAGCCAAGGGAAGGTTCTTACCTGGTTTGGGAGGTTTTGCTCCAGCCCCGAGTCCTAGGGGAGAGCAAGCAAAGAGGGGTCAGAGCCATCCTTCTTCTGAGCACCCCCTGAGGGCAACACACCGTGCAGGACAGTGCCAACCTCAGTGCCCACCACAGGGCAGCTCTGCTGGGGGTGATGCCCCCCTCCCTGTTCCAGCACACCCTGGGCAAAGGGGTCCCAGCACTCACCTGCTCCCAAACCTCCAACTCCAGCACCTGCAAGCACCAGCACAGTGTCAGCACCCATCCCTGTGAGCACCCACCCACCCATGCCAGGCTCCTGGGGGGCCATGAGGAGGCAGAGAGGGTCACAAGGATGAAAGGGGATGAGGCACTCCCCCTGAGATGTCCCCAGGCTTTTGGGTTGAAACACTTGGGACAGGTTGTGAGCTCTGAGCATCTCCCATGGACAGAGCTGGGTAAGGTGTAGATGCCAGCCAGTGTAAGCCTGGCACTGCCACCCAGTCCTGTCCCCTCATCCTCAAGCTGGAGCTGAGCAGCCAGAAAGGAGGTCCCCTTGCCCCCTGACCCCAGTTGTCAGTTCTTTAGCTCTCTGTACTTCCTCAGAGGCACCTGGGGACTCCCCCAGACACCTGTCCCATCCCTGCAAACAGGATGATGCCCCCCACCCCAACACTGCCTGGGCCCCCTTACCTGGGAAAAAGCCTCCTCCTGGTACTCCTCCCGGGATAGCACCAGGGACCCCTGTCAGGAGAGAGAGCCTTGTGAAAACCCCTCCAGAGATCCAAGTGTGCCCAAGGGCCTGCAGCTGGGGCCACCCCGTGGGACAGGGAGGTGCTCCCTAGGGAGGTGGGGGATGCAGAGCCCCAGATGAGGGCTCAAGGGCAAGGCCCTTTCCTTGTGCACCTGAGTTTGCCCGCTGTGCCACTGGTGATGGGGCTTGGAGGTGCCCCAGCTGGGAGCCAGGAAGGGCATCCTGGTGGAGGTGTCAGCAGAACCTGGCCCAGCAAGGGAGAGAGGAACACAGAGCTGGCAGGGAGCAGGGGTGGCTGGTGCCCAGCTCTGCTTCCCCAAACCTGTCCCACAGCCATCTCCTTCTCCATCACCTGCAGCTCCACATGGCTCTGGCATGGGCATGCTTTGGGGGTGAGGCTGTCACAGTTCAGCCCTGCAGCCCACACTGCTCCCAGCCAATCCTGCTTGGCTGTGCCTGCCCCATGCCCATGATGCCTGCCGAGCTGCCAGTGGGAAGAGCCAGCTCAGGCCAGCAGGACTGGGGGGGACAGTGTTGAGACCCATGCAAACCACCTGTGTCCCTTTGCCCTGTGAAGCTGAGATAAGCACCCAGGTGCCACCACCCCAGTGCCACCACCCCAGTGCCACCACTTCCCAGGGCATCCAGAGCTCACGCTCAGAGGTCATGCTCAGGCACCACAGCAACATTATTTGACTGGTCTGGACCCTGGCAAAGGTCTTTCTGCTGCAGACCTGGGGGCAGCCATGCCCTGGCTTGGTCCCTGCTGCTCCATCAGGACCATGGGGCGGGTGGAGGCTTGCAGGGGGTGGGTGGCACAAGGAGGTTGGATGCTCTGCTTTGGGCTGAAGCACGTTGGTGGCACTGGGGCTTGGTGGTTGCCATGGGGTTTGCAAGTAAGGTTTGCAGAAGGGCTGGGCAGAGCTTGCAGTGGAGCTTGCAGGAGGATGTGAGGGTGGCCATGTGTAGGCAAGAAGAGGGATGCCAAGGCCAGCACTCCAGTGGCCTGCTGCACCCAGCTGTCCTGCTTCCTCTGGGCTGAGAATAGAATAGAATAGAATAGAATAGAATAGAATAGAATAGAATAGAATAGAATAGAATAGAATAGAATAGAATAGAATAGAATAGAATAGACCAAACCAGGTTGGAAGAGACCTTCAAGATCATCGCATCCAACCTATCACCCAGCACCACCTAATCAACTAACCCATGGCACCAAGCACCCTGTCAAGTCTCCTCCTGAACACCTCCAGTGACGGCGACTCCACCACCTCCCCGGGCAGCCCATTCCAATGGGCAATCACTCTCTCTGTGTAAAACTTCCTCCTGACCTCCAGCCTGAACTTCCCCTGGCACAGTCTGAGACTGTGTCCTCTTGTTCTGGTGCTGGCTGCCTGGGAGAAGAGACCAACCTCTGCCTGTTTACAACCCGCCTTCAGGTAGTTGATGAGAGCAATAAGGTCACCCCTGAGACTCCTCTTCTCCAGGCTAAGCAACCCCAGCTCCCTCAGCCTCTCCTCACAGGGCTGTGCTCCAAGCCCCTCACCAACTTCCTTCCCTTCTCTGGACTCGTTCCAGCAAGTCAACCTCCTTCCTAAACTGAGAGGCCCAGAACTGGACACAGTACTCAAGGTGTGGCCCCTCTCTGCATGGCTGCTCTCAGCCACTCTGCCCCCAGCCTGTAGCACTGCCTGGGGTTGTTGTGGCCAATGTGCAGCACCTGGCACTTGGATGTGTTCAATCTCCTGCCCTTGGACTCTGCCCATCTGTCCAGCCTGTCGAGGTCCCTCTGCAGAGCCTCTCTACCCTCTAACAGATCAACTCCTGCCCCCAGCTTGGTGTCATCAGCAAATTTACTGATGATAGACTCAATGCCCTCATCCAGATCATCAATAAAGATGTTAAAGAGGATGGGGCCCAGCACTGATCCCTGGGGGACTCCGCTGGTGCCTGGCTGCCAGCTGGCTGTGGCACCATTCACCACCACTCCCTGGGCTCAGCCTCCAGCCAGTTCCTAACCCAGCTCAGAGTGCTGCTGTCCCAGCCAGGGGCTGACAGCTTGGCCAGGAGTTTGCTATGGGGGACGGTGTCAAAGGCCTTGCTGAAGTCCAGGTAAACTACATCCACAGGCCTCCCCACATCCACCAGGCAGTCACCTGCTCGTAGAAGGAGCTCAGGTTGGTCAGGCAGGACCTGCCCTTCCTAAATCCATGTTGGCTAGGCCTGATCCCTTGGCCATCCTCTAAGTGCTGTGTTAATGCACTCAGGATGACCTGTTCCATGATCTTGCCTGGCACTGAGGTCAGGCTGACAGGCCTGTAATTCCCTGGCTCATCCAACTGGCCCTTCCTGTGGATGGGCACCACGCTGGCCAGCTTCCAGTCCTCTGGGACCTCGCCAGTGAGCCAGGACTGCTGGAAAATTATGGAGAGTGGCTTGGCCAGCTCCTCTGACAGCTCCCACAGCACCCTAGGATGGATCCCATCTGGTCCCATGGACTTGTGGGGATCCAGGCGGCTGAGCAGATCACCAACTGCCCCATTTTGGAACAGTGGAAAACTATGCTGCTCCCTGGATCCAGGGGATCCTGCAGTGGCATGGCTGTGGGACCTGAGGAGATGCTGTCCTCCTCTGAGGTTGCTTCCCCAGCACTCCAGCCAGGATAGCAGGGACCTGGCACCTCCAGCAGCTGGGGGCCTGCAGTTGCATGGCCCTGGCAAGCCCACTGCAGGCTGCATGGTGTCCGGGGGCCGGGCAAGCAGCCAGCACAAGCAGATGCCAGGCAGGTGGCAGAGAGTCCCATGGGATGCACATCTCAACTCAGATATGCTACAGATTCTGGTGGCATCCCAGAATGCCCTACAGTGCCCCATAGTGCTGCAGCAGGTGCCCACTGCAAGGTGGCACTGAATAGAACTTCCCCTGGGCCCAGCTCACACCTGCTTCCCTGTGCCCACAGCAGCTGGCATGGGTCCCCAGAATGCACCCACAGGTGTGCCTGGACACACACCCAGGCAGGACACACAGCCTCAGCCCAGCAGGCACAGCCTCAGCCCAGCAGGGGACACAGCCCCAGCCCAGCAGGACACACAGCCCTGCAGGACACACAGCCTCAGCCCTGCAGGACACACAGCCTTATCCCAGCAGGACACACAGCCTCAGCCCTGCAGGACACACAGCCCTGCAGGACACAAAGCCTCAGCCCTGCAGGCACAGCCTCAGCCCTGCAGGACACACAGCCTCAGCCCAGCAGGACACACAGCCCAGCAGGACACACAGCCTCAGCCCTGCAGGACACACAGCCTCAGCCCTGCAGGATGCACAGCCTCAGCCCTGCAAGACACACAGCCTCAGCCCAGCAGGACACACAGCCCAGCAGGACACACAGCCTCAGCCCTGCAGGACACACAGCCTCAGCCCTGCAGGATGCACAGCCTCAGCCCTGCAAGACACACAGCCCAGCAGGACACACAGCCTCAGCCCTGCAGGATGCACAGCCTCAGCCCTGCAAGACACACAGCCTCAGCCCAGCAGGACACACAGCCCAGCAGGACGCACAGCCTCAGCCCTGCAAGACACACAGCCTTATCCCAGCAGGACACACAGCCTCAGCCCTGCAGGACACACAGCCCTGCAGGACACACAGCCTCAGCCCTGCAGGATGCACAGCCTCAGCCCTGCAAGACACACAGCCCAGCAGGACACACAGCCTCAGCCCTGCAGGATGCACAGCCTCAGCCCTGCAAGACACACAGCCTCAGCCCTGCAGGACACACAGCCCAGCAGGCACAGCCTCAGCCCTGCAGGATGCACAGCCTCAGCCCTGCAAGACACACAGCCTCAGCCCTGCAAGACACACAGCCTCAGCCCTGCAGGACACACAGCCCAGCAGGACGCACAGCCTCAGCCCTGCAGGACACACAGCCCAGCAGGACACACAGCCTCAGCCCTGCAGGACACACAGCCCAGCAGGACACACAGCCCAGCAGGACACACAGCCTCAGCCCTGCAGGACACACAGCCTCAGCCCTGCAGGACACACAGCCCAGCAGGACACACAGCCCAGCAGGACACACAGCCTCAGCCCTGCAGGACACACAGCGCAGCAGGACACACAGCCTCAGCCCAGCAGGACACACAGCCCAGCAGGACACACAGCCTCAGCCCTGCAGGACACACAGCCCAGCAGGACACACAGCCCAGCAGGACACACAGCCTCAGCCCTGCAGGACACACAGCCTCAGCCCTGCAGGACACACAGCCCAGCAGGACACACAGCCCAGCAGGACACACAGCCTCAGCCCTGCAGGACACACAGCCCAGCAGGACACACAGCGCAGCAGGACACACAGCCTCAGCCCAGCAGGACACACAGCCCAGCAGGACACACAGCCTCAGCCCTGCAGGACACACAGCCCAGCAGGACACACAGCCCAGCAGGACACACAGCCTCAGCCCTGCAGGACACACAGCCCAGCAGGACACACAGCCCAGCAGGACACACAGCCTCAGCCCTGCAGGACACACAGCCTCAGCCCAGCAGGACACACAGCCTCAGCCCTGCAGGGGACACAGCCCTGCAGGACACACAGCCCTGCAGGACACACAGCCTCAGCCCTGCAGGACACACAGCCCAGCAGGACACACAGCCCAGCAGGACACACAGCCTCAGCCCTGCAGGACACACAGCCCTGCAGGACACACAGCCCAGCAGGACGCACAGCCCAGCAGGACACACAGCCCAGCAGGACGCACAGCCTCAGCCCTGCAGGACACACAGCCCTGCAGGACACACAGCCCAGCAGGACGCACAGCCCAGCAGGACACACAGCCCAGCAGGACGCACAGCCGCACACCCTCCGGGTCGCCCAGGCAGGCACGGGAGCCGCGCCAGGACCTGGCAGCCAGCTCCCGCACTCCCCAGCGATGCCAAAGAGTAGGCTTCGGCCCTGTGCCTCCCCAAAAGCCACCTCCCGGAGCCCTGCCGGGGCCGCCCCGGAGCAGCTGCTGTCGCTTGCGGCGCAGGGGACATCTGCTTGGTCACTCTCCAGCCAGCTCACCCCTTTGGCACGGCACAGCCCAGCCCGGCCGCTGGCCAGGGGCTGATGGAGCGGCTCCTTTTCCCGGCACATTCCCCCGCCCACCAACACTCCCCCATCCCCCCCCCCCCGGCTTGGAAAAACAAATCCCAGCTTCTTGCCCGTTTCCAAACAAGCTCCCAGCGTCCACACACCCCCAGTGTCCCCCCCCTGCCCTGCTGGGAGTGGAAATCCCCCCTGCCAGAGCCAGCAGGAGGGCCACGCTCTGCCCTGGGACCCCCCCTGCCCCCATGCCCACCGACAGTGACTGCCCCCCACCGAGCAGGGAGGGAGGGTCCCTGCTGTGCTCAGCCCCCGTGGTGGCCCCAGGCTCCACACCCCCGGTGCTGAGGTGATGCCAGGCACTCCAGGCTGATTTTCCTCTGGCAGAGCCCCCTGGCACACTTGGGTGGAACAAGGAGGGCTCACAGGCTTCCTGGGGGGTATGGGGGACCCTAGAAAGGTCCAGGTGCGACCTGCCTGCAAGCCATGCTCAGCCCTTCACCACTGTCACCCTCCTGGCTGCTGTGGAGCCAGGCACTGCAGTGCCCCTGTGGCTGTCCCCTCCCCAGGAAGCCCCCAGGCACCACCCCAGGGCCAAGCTGTTGTGCCCACCCCAGTGCCTCAAGGGAGCTCTGGGGGACTCTGGGGGACCTCCTGGAGGACTGCAGGGGGTGTGCTTGTTGATCCCCCATCTCCATGGCCAGACCAGGAGGTGGAGGAGGTCAGCAAGGCCTGGCAGGAGCCTGGCTGCCCAGGGGCAGGGGGGTGGCTGGGAGGGGGCTGCCATGTGGCTTTGGGGAGATGAGGGTTTTGTTCAGGACCATAACAGGAGCCTGCTCCCCCCCTTGCTGCCCTCCCTGACCAGCTCTGCTGCCAAGCCTGGCCAGCTCTGCACTTCTCTTGAAGCTCTGCTACGAGCTGCCTTGGCACTGGCACAGCAGGGCTCGTCCCAGTGGGGAGGCAGTGACCACAGCCCAGCTGTGGGCACTGCCAAGGGGCACAGAGGTCTCTGACCTGCTCAGCTCTCTGGCTGAGGACCAGCCTCAAGCAGCCAAACTCACTTCAGCATCACCAGTCCCAGCCAGCAGCAGCTCCACCACAGCTCAGGTGCTGACAGCAGCCCTTGTGCTTGGCACTGGCTGCACCGTGGGCTCCCCAAGGCCACCCGGAGCCATGCCAGTGGCCCTCCTGCTGGTCTCCCCCTTTGGCCTCTCCATCCCCCATTCCCTCAGCACACTGGGGAAGGGGACACTGAGTCAGCAGCCCCCTGAGTGCAGCTCTCCTTGGTCCAAGCCTGCTGGGCCTGTGGGAAAGGAGGTTGCTGCCACCTCCCAGCTTGTCTCCTTGGTCAGCGCTGGCTGCAAGCAGAGCACAGGGCTGGCCCCCAGCGCCCACCCTGGGGGGGAGTTCTCGAGTCAGGGGCAGGAGAGTTTTCACCCATGTGTGCAGGGTTTGACCCTTGGAGGTGCTCAGGATGTGGTGTGGAGCCTTGCCTGCAGAAACTGGACTTGTTCTCCCCTGGCTGTGTGGCACAGGCCCCTGCCTGCAACATTCACACCAGTCCCTCATGCTGTTGCAGACTGACCACTGCCACCTGCCCCATTCCCACCTGCCCCACTCCTTGCAGCTTCCTTTCCAAGCCTGAAACAGAGATTATTTTTTTCCCCCTCCCTGCAACAGCTTTCAAGGCCAAGCCTGAGCTGGGGAATCCACCACAGGACACAAGCTCACACCCTCACCAAACCTCCTGGCTCACCACCCTCCCTGCACCCATGGATGATCACTCTGCATGCAGCCACTGCAGAGGTTTTCCCTCCCCCCTTCAGGCTGCTGTTTTCCTTTCCCTGGGAGGATGGGGTTTGGAAACATGCAGTCTCCAAGCAGCTTTGAAGCTCTGCTGCATCTCAGCCTGAGCTTGCTGGTAGCAGCTCAGGAGGGAGTAGCAGGGAGGGGGGGGCTCCAGGGAGCCTGGCACCCCTCCACCCTCCCCATCGAGGCTTCAGCTTTCACCTCTGAGCAGATGAGCTGCACCCTGCAAGGTGTTTGTGGAGGGAGCAGCTCCAGCAGGTTGGTGCCCTGGGGAGGTGCCTGGTTGGGAAAAGAAGGTTCCCCCCCCAGCCCTGCAACTGGCACTGCTGCTCCTAGGACACCCTAGGGACTCTGGGTGTCCTCAGGGGGTGTCTACAATGCCAACATATATGGTGCAGGGCTGGGACCCCTGAGGTCTCTCTTGTCCCCACTAGTCTTGGGGGATGCCCTGTGCTCTGGCATAAGAAGCACTGAGGGATGAGTGGAAGCACTGAGGGATGAGTGGAAGCACTGAGGGACAGATGGGCCATTCCAAACACTGAGACATGCTGCACTTAGCACCTTTTAGGGACACAGAAAGTGGGTCCCCCCCATGCAGTGATCTGGATCCAGCCATGCAGGTCCCCATGGTGCCCAGTTCTGCTTCCCTGGGGGGTGCAGAGCAGCAGGGGCTGATCCTGACCCACTGCTGTGAGCATCTCAAGTACCACCAGCTGCTGAAACCTGGGAATCAGCCCCTTGGCACTGCTCTGAGGGAGGCTTTTCTACCTCAACCCTGGGATCTCTCAGGGGTCTCTTTCTTCCCAGGCTGGTTTGGAGCAGCTCTGGTAGCAGGTGCTGGAGGATGCTGCCCTGAGTCCCTTCCAGGTTGGGTGCACCCCACGGCATCCTGGCATCCCCCTGACAGCACTCTGGCATCCCCCCCAGCAAGCCACTGGCTGTGCCTCTGTCCCAGCTCAGTCTCCAAGGACAGACAGGGCAAGGCTGAGCCTGCCCCATGCCATGCAGGACACCAGGCTGCAGAGACACCAGTCACTCCTCCATGGAGAAATGTTCTCTGGTGTTCCCATCAGCACTGAGACCATCTCCAGGGCCAGGGCCACCTCCTCTGTGAGCTGCTTCCCAATCCAGGAAACACCCCTGGAGATGGAGCCAGGGGCTGGAGCAGGGCCAGCAGCCCCAGACTGCTCAGGAGCTGCTGCAGGATCCTGTCCCTGGGCCAAAGTCTGCCTGAGACCGTCCCAGTTGGCTACTGCTCGAGAGCCAGGGAGCAAAGCCACCGTGCTTCAGCAAGCCAGAGCAGAACATTGCTGCCTGAGAGTGCCAGGGCAGAGCAGCCCATGTTTGGAGTCCCCAGAGCCCCCCCACACTGGGAAAGGTCAGGGAGCTGCAGATGGAGCTGCCGGCAGTGGAGCCCTGAGGGCTTTGCCCTGGGCAAGGAGTGGTCCAGCCTGGAGCTGTTTGGTGCCACAATGCAGCCCTGGCACTGCTCTCCCCTGCCCATGAGAGCCTGCCCTCTCCTCTCCTCTCCTCTCCTCTCCTCTCCTCTCCTCTCCTCTCCTCTCCTCTCCTCTCCTCTCCTCTCCTCTCCTCTCCTCTCCTCTCCTCTCCTCTCCTCTCCTCTCCTCTCCTCTCCTCTCCTCTCCTCTCCTCTCCTCTCCTCTCCTCTCCTCTCCTCTCCTCTCCTCTCCTCTCCTCTCCTCTCCTCTCCTCTCCTCTCCTCTCCTCTCCTCTCCTCTCCTCTCCTCTCCTCTCCTCTCCTCTCCTCTCCTCTCCTCTCCTCTCCTCTCCTCTCCTCTCCTCTCCTGCTCAGTCCTGTCTGGCCAAAAAGCCTGCTGTGACAGCTCTGTCCCTGACGCCATCACCCACGGTGGCTCTGTCCATCACATCCTCCCTCTGGCACCACAGGAGGCAACCACCACCTGGCGCTCTGGAGGTGGTTGCTCCATTCCTGCCCACGCTGCCCCCCACCCTGCAGACCTCTGCCCACTTTGGCTGTGGCAGTGGGCTGGCAATCTGTGCTCAGAGCTGCTGTCCCCACCTCTGCCTGGCCCCAGCAGCAGAGTCACCCTGGCAGGCACCTGCTGCTCTGGTGGCTCTGCTGCTGTCACATGGAGCCGTGGGATGAGCATCCCTGCAGCGGCTGTCACCTCCCCACCCCAGAAGTGCCACTGTGCATGCTGGGGTGTCACACAGCCCCTGCCAGGGACCAGCCAGGGGCCAGCCAGACAGCCACAACCCATGCCACAGGGTGGGGGATGAGATCCACGCACAAGAGCAGCATGAGACCCTCCCCATGTACCCAGAGCCTGCAGCTGGGGTGGGTTGAGCTGCACCAGCCCCAAGGACGTGGACTTTAGGATGTGCACCCACCCCACAGCTTCACCCTGCCACTGCACTGGGCAGGGGGCACAGGTGCCAGCTCTCCTGGCCCCTTGCACTGGTCAGCCCTATGGAGGCTTGGTGGCCACTCCTGACTGCCCTGCCCTGTACCCTGGATTCAGGGTTCCCAAGCTTCTCTTGTCCAAAAGCCTCTCATGTCCCCATGCCCCTCATGTCCCCATGCCCCTCATGTCCCTGAGCCTCTTGAGCCCCTGAGCATCTCAAGCCCCCTAGCCTGCCCTGTCCCCGAGCCTCTCACCGGGTTACACCTTACAGCCCGGTGCAGCAGAGCCACTCCTGGACCGCTCTGTGTCACCTCCCTCGGGGTCATCCCACCCGGGCATGACACAAGCCACCTGCTGGGTTAGGGCAAAAAGCGCTGCCGGGAGGTGACACTCAAGGAGAGGGCTGCACTCCCACCCTCGGAGATGTCCCCAGGGCAAGGCAGGGGGCTGCCCGCTCCTGCTGGGTGATGTCCCCAAGGCAGGGTAGGGGGCTGCCCGTTCCTGCTGGGTGATGTCCCCAAGGCAGGGCAGGGGGCTGCCCGTTCCTGCTGGGTGATGTCCCCGAGGCAGGGCAGGGGGCTGCCCGTTCCTGCTGGGTGATGTCCCCAAGGCAGGGCAGGGGGCTGCCCGTTCCTGCTGGGTGACGTCCCCAAGGCAGGGTAGGGGGCTGCCCGTTCCTGCTGGGTGATGTCCCCAAGGCAGGGCAGGGGGCTGCCCGCTCCTGCTGCGTAATACCCCGAGGCAGGGCAGGGCGGTCGCCTGTCCCCAAGGCAAAGCAAAGGGGCTCCTTGTCGCTGCCCGGGGATACGCAGCCGGGGCAGGCATGGAGCTGCCCGGGGTGGGGGTGCAGCAGCCGATCCCCGGTTCCCGCAGAGGAAAAGCGCTGGCGGGGGCTCTAGGGAAGGAGCCTTTTCGTTCCTTACCTCCTTGCTGAGAAGCCGGGAGGATGGAGAGGAAGAGGAGGAGGACTCCGGGCAGGAGGGGTGCAGCTGCCTGCTTTGCCATCTCTTGAAGCAATGCCCCCGTGCTCCCGCAGGCTGTGTGTTTTATCCCAGAGCTGCTTAATTGTTGCTTCCAAGGATGCGAGGGGAAGGGGAAGGGGGGCGAGAGGGGGGGTGGTTTGGAAGGAGGGAGGGGAAAAGGAGAGGGAGAAGGGGGGAGAGAGGCACAGGACACTACGTCATGAGGAAAGGGCAAACACACACGAGCCTCTCCAGCCCATCGGGCTGCCTGGTTGGTTGGTTTTCCTTTCTTTTTTTTTTTTACTTTCCCTTCTGTTTTTTTTTCCCCTTTTTATTTTTTTTTTCTAATTCCTCTCCCTCCCTGCTCTTCCCAAGCCTCTGCCAAAAAAGCTGGAAGAAAAGGGGAGGGGGGGGGAAGGAAACTGCCAAGGCAGTCCAAAAGGGAGGGCGAAGGAGGGCTGCACCCATCCCAATGTGCCGCCGCGTCCCCGGGTGGCATCGGGGGGGAGGTGTGTGTGTGTGGGGGGGGATTGGTACCCCGGTGGCACCCCGGTGGGGTTTGGTACCCGGGGGAGGGGTTCTGCATCCCGGATGGCGCCGGAGGAGTTTGCCTCCCAGGGTGGTACCCTGCGGGGGTGGGTGCCCTACATCCCGGGTGGCACCGGTGGCCTTAGTACCCCGAGCAGCACCAGGGAGGGGGGAGTCTCGCATCCCGGGTGGCCCCGAGGGGATTTGGTACCCCGGGTAGCACCGGGGAGGAGGGGAGTGTCTCATCCCGGGTGGTAGGAGGGCAGAAGGAGGGCGAGGAGCGGGTGGGGGTCTGCGGGGAGAAGGGCTGGGGGTGCGAGTGGAGCGTTAAGCGGGGAGCCGCTCCCGGTGGCGGGCTGCAGGGGGAGCGGGGACTGTCCCGGCAGCGGTCCCGGCGCCGGCGCTGGGACGCGGCGGGACACTCCCGGCGGTGGCCGGTAGGTGGCGGGCGCGGGGTGTCTGGGGGGCGGCGGGAGGGGAGAGCGAGCGGCTGGCCGAGGCATGTCCCGCTTGGAACCGGGACAGAGCCCCGGCCCCGGGGTGTCCTGGGGACACGCAGCGCCCAACCTGGCACGGCCGTGGCCATCGACGGTCCCCCGGTCACCTCCCGAGCCCACTGCAGCTGAGCTGGGCAGCTCCCCCCTTGCACCCCCGCTGCATTCGGGGGCACCCGGGCTCGGAGCGACCTGCCAGCTCTGGGTGCAAAACCAGGTGCTGGTACAAACCCAGAGAGCGTGTGTCCCCCTCCTTCTCTTGGGGTACCTTGGCCACCTCATCCCCCTTCCGATGGGGTATCTCTGGACAAGTGTGGTGGAGCAGCTGGGGCAGGCAGAGAGTTAAACGGGGGCAACAAAGAGCGAGAAGCACAAAACACCTCTCTCCCTGCAGCCTGCAGACCTGCCCATGCCCAAGCACTGGGCTCCTCACTGCAGGGTTCCCCTCTTTGCCAGGAGCCGAGGTGATGCTCACCCCAGGCAGTACCTGACCGCCCCATGAGCTCCAATCTGTTGCTCAGGCAACAAGAACACGTGCAAGGAAATGCCTTGTCTGCACCCCCTTCCCACGGGGCTCCCTGTCAGCAACTCCACTCCCCCTTCCCCATTCTCCATTTCCAGTCCCTATTCCCCACTCATTCCCCATTTCCATTCCCTACTCCCCACTCATTCCCCATTTCCACTCCCTATTCCCCATTCATTCCCCAGGCTCCTTCCACAGCTACGGAAATTGGCAGTGAATTATCAGCAAATCCACCCAGTTCCTCCTCCTCTGCCTGCCAGAGGTGTGAAGTCCCAAACCTGGACCCCCTGCTTAAAGCAGTGTGAGCTAAAGCCATGCTCAGGACCATCCCTCTGGAGCCTGGCTGTCTGGCTTCTCTCAGCTCCCACTTTTCATTCAGGCTTCGGCCACAGGAAATCCAGGAGGTGGAAACTGCAGAGCATTTTGCCCTCCACACCCAGTGCTGGGACACAGCAAGGAGATGGAGGCCGTGCAGGAACCACTGCCTCCTCTGTGGGCTTTTCATGGAAGCTGGCTGATGGCAGACTGTTGAGGTCTCCAGCTCTGTGTCCAGCTCTGGAGTCCTCAGCACAGGGAGAACCTGCTGGAGTGGGTCCAGAGGAGGCCACAAAGATGGTCAGAGGGCTGGAGCACCTACCCTGCAGGGACAGTTGGGGTTGTTCAGTCTGGAGAAGAGAAGGCTCCAGGGAGACCTTGCAGCTGCATTTCAGGATCAGAAAGGCTGGGCAGGGACTGTTTAGGAGGGCAGGTGGGGATAGGGCAAGGGGCAATGGTTTGAAACTGCAGCAGAGTAGCTTTAGGCTGGACTTCTGCACAGTAAGGGCAGTGAAATCCTGACACAGGTTGCTCATAGAGGTGGTGGAGGCCCCAAAACTGAAGACATTCAAGGTCAGGCTTGATGGGCCTCTGAGCCACCTGCTTTATTTGGAGATGTCTCTGCTCACTGCAAGGGGGCTGGACTAGATGACCTCTGAGGGTCCCTTCCAACCTGATCCATTCTATGGTTCTATGATTTTCTGCTCATGTGCACCCTTGCAAACGGCTGGGGGGTGGTGCACAGAGCACCCCATGATGTGGAGAAGGTCCAAGCAGGCAGGTTGGCCGGCCCGTCCCACTCAGCCAGTGTGGGGAAGGATGCAAGGCTTGAATGAACGCACACGTGGTCACCACACACCAGCGCTCCGCTCCGGAGGAGCCCCGCGGGAGCGGACGGACGCGGGGTCGAGCAGCTTGGCAGTAGTCCCGGCAGCCCCGGGGCTCAGATGTGGCTAGCGGGCATGCAGACCCCCGGTTGGGGCTGGCTGGGGGTCCGAGTGATGCAGCCTGAGCGTGTGTGCCTGCAGAACATGCCGAGAGGAGGACTGGGAAAGTGGCCTTGCTGGGAATCGTAAGTGGGGCAGCTGGCGGTCGCTCCCGGCTCGCAGCTCTTGCCAGCGAAACAGCTCTGACTTTTGAAAGCCTGTTTTGTACCTAGAAAGAAAAGATGCAAGGCAAGATCTCCCCGCCCCTGGCACTTGATCCGGGGAGCGGGATCCAAGCCCTTTGTGATCTGGCCAGAGCAGAGCTCAATGCTCCACGAGCTGCCCGCGGGGAAGGGCTGGGAGCCTTCCCCGAAGTCTGCAGAGTGTCGGGGAAAAGCTGTGCAGCTTGGCCCCGAGCAGGGCAGCCACGGCCACGGGCACGCTCTGACGAGAGAGGGGGAAGGCAGAGAATGCTTCCTTCAGGGGGCCCCCCGTGGAAAGAGGGGGGTTTGCTGCACCGTGCAACAGCTGGCTGAGAAACCCCAACACAGGCAAAAGTAACCTGGGACCGCATCCAGCACCTGCCTGTACCAGTGTGGAGGCAGGTGAAGGGCTGGGGGCTTTGCTGGCAGCTGTGGTAGCTCCCAGGAGGATGTGTCCTGAAGCCAGTCCCTGGTGTGGGCCCTGTCGTGGTGGCTGGCAGGTGCAGATCACACTTGGTTCCCCTAAACGCTGCCATAGGCTGGTGAGGGGTCTTGAACACAAGTCCTGTGAGGGCTGGCTGAGGGAGCTGGGGTTGTTCAGCCTGGGGAAAAGGAGGGGAGACCTCATTGCTCTCTACGACTCCCTTGAAAGGAGGTTGGTGTGAGGCAGAGGTGAGCTGGTCCGTGCTCCCTGGTAACAAGTGGTGGGATGAGAGGAAATGGTCTCAACTTGCATCAGGGCAGGTTTAGGTTGGACATTAGGGAAAATTTCTTCACCAAAAGTGTCACTGGGCATTGGAACAGACTCCCCAGGGAGGGGATGGAGTCACCATCCCTGGAGGTGTTCAAAAACCATTTGGATGAGGAGCTTAGGGCCGTGGTCTAACAGTTGTGTACAGGGAGATGTTAGGTTATGGTCTGACTCCATGATCTTTTCCAACCAGCTAACTCGATGTTGGTTGCTGGGGGAGATGCCAAAGTGCCTTTACCCTGCTGTCGGCCACACCGAGCTGTCCTGGGTACAGCCCAAAGAGCCTTTACCCTGCTGTCTGCCACACCGAGCTGTCCCGGCTGCAGCCCGAAGTGCCTTCACCCTGCTGTCCGCCACACCGAGCTGTCCCGGGTGCAGCCCAAAGAGCCTTTACCCTGCTGTCCGCCACACCGAGCTGTCCCGGGTGCAGCCCGAAGAGCCTTTACCCTGCTGTCCGCCACACCGAGCTGTCCCGGGTGCAGCCCAAAGAGCCTTTACCCTGCTGTCAGCCACACCGAGCTGTCCCGGGTGCAGCCCACAGTGCCCTTACCCTGCTGTCGGCCACACCGAGCTGTCCCGGGTGCAGCCCACAGTGCCTTTACCCTGCTGTCCGCCACACCGAGCTGTCCCGGGTGCAGCCCACAGTGCCTTTACCCTGCTGTCTGCCACACCGAGCTGTCCCGGGTGCAGCGCCGGGAAGCACAACACAGAAGTAAACATCCCTTTGCCATAGCTACCGAGGAGCCCCACACCTGCACCCCCCCAGGACCCCACTCCTGCGCTGCCTGCTGTTGACGCTGTTGTCATAGGAAACGGTGCTCACTGACGGGGCGTGAGAGGGCTCTGCGGTGCCTGCGTAGGAGCGCAGGGGATGCGCTCAAAGGAAAGGCATGTGCGAGGAGCCGGTCACACGAACCACGGTGGGAGAGCCCCGCCGAGGTGTCCAGCCCCAGCGCTGGCTCCCGGCAGCACCGTCACCAGCGCTGGCTGAAGGCAGCCTTGGTTACAGACCCTGCAGGAACGGGCATCTCCCAGCTCTCCACAGTCCCGGCCTAAGATGTGTTTGCGGCTGGGGATGTCCTGAAACACCCAGGACAGCACCCCTGGGAAGCCCTGCCCTGCATCAGCTTGTTAAAGAAGAGCTGGAGAGGAGACGTCATGCGGGTGATGATGATGATGATGATGATGATGATGATGATGATGATGATGATGATGATGATGATGATGATGATGGGGCCCAGCGCTCTGCATTCACCTGCAGACACAGAATTGAAGAATCCCAGAATCCTTCTGCTTGGAAGAGACCTTTCAGACCATCGAGTCCAAGCATTAACCCAGCACTGTGAGGTCACCGCTGAACCATTTCCCTCAGCACCGCAGCTCCACAGCTTTGAAACCCCTGCAGGGATGGGGACTCCACCACTGCCCTGGGCAGCCTGGTGAGCTGGAGGAGAGAGGATTGCTCACACCAGTGTAGATGTCTGTGAGCATGGCACATCACCCTCGTGTATTGTGACTCAGTTTCTGCAGTCCAGGCAGTTGGTGCTGGGAGAGATGCAGCTGCAGGGAGTGAGGAGCACAGGGAGGAATGGGCATGCATGCAGCAGAAGCACTGCAGCACATGCCTCCTGTTTGGACACCATGTGTCCTCCAGCAAGGAGCTGTGGGCTTCATCTAAAGCACCAAGGGACAGGGAAGCCTCCTCTTCCCATGGCTCAGCATCCTTGTGTTGTCCTGCCTTGCTTCACCAGCTGATAAGGAACAGGTTGTCTCCCACCTCCGAGGCTGCTGCAAAGAGCAAGCTCCAAACCAAAGATGCTGATTGAAGTGGTGACCTCTGTAAGCTCATCTTCTACAGCATCCCAGAGAAATGCCTTCCAGGGCACAGGGCAGGAGGAGGAGGAAGGTTTTGAGGCACAAATGGGGCCCTACAGTACCTAGGAATCCAGTCAAGTCTCTGCTCAGTCTTCTCTTTGGCAAGTGAAACCCTGAGGCTTGTCAACTGCCTCATTCAGAGGTATTTTCACCAGCCTGCAATCGTCTCTGTGGTTCTCCCCTGAAGCAGCTCTGACATTTGCAGCCATGTCCAAGCAATGGGCAGCAGGGAGGTGCCCAGCCAACACCCCAGCACATGGCTGCAGCTGTGGCTCTGGTGTTTTCTGGCCAGAAACCTGGATAGCCCCTGCCAATCAGCAGGCACTCTGGTGGCAGCAGCAGGAGGCCAGGGTGGAGTGTGTGCTTGTGCTGGTGCATCACAGGAGCAGTGTAACATTACCCTGCTGCTCACAGCAGCCACCCAAGAGTCTCCAGATCAGGTTGGATGGGTGGCTGTTAAAACACTGGCAGCTCTTTTGAGGCCCACTGGCTGCTGGCAGCATAGTCTAGGGACCAGGGTGTCCATTCCTCACTCCCCTGTGTATCCCATGGCATCAGCCCTGTGCATTCCTGGGGGGAGGAAGGTTCAAACACTCCACATGCAGCCTACACCACATCCCCACGGGACATTCATCTGCCTCCTGCCTAGTGCAGCCATCCCATCTTCCAGCATGAGGCTAGAAGCCATCCCAGAGACCTATTCCAGCATCATGGGCAGGGGCTTCTCCACTGCCCCCACATAGGCTCAGTGCTGGGGTGTTTCTGATAGCACAGGAGGTGTTTGCAGCACAGTGGAGGCTGTCTGGGGGCCACAGGGACTTAGGCAGGCTTTCCCTGGCAGCCACTGATCCCTGGCAGGTCCTGTTGCACCCTGTGCCTGTGCCTGTTGGGCTTGGTCAAGTAACTGATGAGGCTGATGTGATCCCTGCCATACCCCTCCCAACCTCAGCTTTCCATTAGCTCTTCTTTCTCTGGCAATCCCTCCCCACAGTGGG
>NW_027142525.1:509190-545677 GCF_026170545.1 Melanerpes formicivorus | reverse complement strand
GCTCAGGGGAGACCTTCTTGCTCTCTGCAACTCCCTGAAGGGAGGTTGTAGCCAGGTGGGGGTTGGTCTCTTCTCCCAGGCACCCAGTACCAGAACAAGAGGACACAGTATCAAGCTGTGCAGGGGAAGTTTAGGCTGGAGGTGAGGAGAAAGTTCTTCCCAGAGAGAGTTGTTTGCCATTGGAATGTGCTGCCCAGGGAGGTGGTGGAGTCCCCATCCCTGGAGGTGTTCAAGAGGGCATTGGATGTGGCACTTGGAGCCATGGTTTAGTCATGAGGTGTTGGGTGACAGGTTGGACTTGATGATCTCTGAGGTCTCTTCCAACCTTGGTGATACTGTGATACTATGACTGGGCCAAGGCAAGGAGAGCTGGAGAAGAGCTTGCAGCCAGCTGGCACGACCTGCAGCTAGGGGAACCCAGCTGGCATTGCTGGTTGGGGTATCTGAAGCAGGAGAGATTGAGAGGGTCAAAGAGAGTAGCAGAACCAGGCACCCAAATCAGGAGAAAGATGGAAAAGGAGAGCACCATGGAGAGACAAGGAGAGGGATGGGTGCAGAGCAGTGACCAAGGAGGAGATACCAGTCTGGTCCAGGATGGGAGAGTGGAGAGGAGAGTTCAAACACCGTGAGAGAAAAAAGAGTCCAACTCTCAGAGCTGGGAACTGGGGGAGTGAGAAGGGCTGAGACCTTGTGAGAGGAACAACTGAGGGGTTGGTGTCTGAATGAGGGCTGGTGACACCAAGGCAGAGATGATGGCGGGAAGGGGACACAGAAGTTCCTGTGTGAGATGGGGCAGGGTTAGAGTCACCAAGGGTGGGAGCAGTGTAAGGGCAGAGGAAATAGAGACGTCCATGGTGGGATCAGGAACATGGTCCATCCCAGCACCAGCCAGGACCTCCTCACACCTCCTGGGGCTCCTCCACAGCTACATCCTTGCAAGACTCTTCCAGTGTACTCCTTCTCTTCTCCATCCTGCTGTTCTGGAGTCCATGCTGGTTTTCAGTCCTTCTCCCTGAGCAGCAGAAGCAGCAGCAGCAGCAAACCAGATCCTCCTGCAGATGGGCTCTGCACAGCCCTGCCTGGCAGCCTTTCCCCATGCTGTGGGGCCCTTGGCCAGCAGGGTCCTGCTCTTCTCCAGCCAGTAACCATGCTGGAAACATCCCTCCTTACACATCCCCAACCCATGCTTCCCTCTGAGTGTCTGCACTGTAGGACAGGAAGGACAGGGGCACCCCAAGCAGTTTGCCTGTAGATCCCCAGGTCTCCTGACCACCACCAATGCCTGGCACAGTCAGAAGGGATCCTGCCGAGGAGCTACCCCTGTGTCTGCCCAGGGATGTGATGCTTCTTGCTCTGTCCTCCCAGAGATGGAGGCAAGAAGCACTGGCAGACCCCTGGTTTGGGGTGATGGGCAGGCTGGCCAGGGTCCTGGGCAGCACACAGTGCATTTGGGGGGGCACTTGAGCAAACCGCTCCTCTCCTCCCACCAAGCCCCACCATAGGTCTCAGCTTCCCAGGGAAAGGCATAACTTCATCCATCTGTTGGAATTTGGCTCCTCTCCCAAAGAGCCCTGCAAGCTGCTGCCCAGACCTGGCAGGTCTCAACATCCTTCGGTTCCCATCGGCCTGTCTGGTCTGAGGAGTGAGCCCCGCAAGGCAGCCCCCCGGGGGGGCTCAGCCGCTCGCCGCGCAGTCTGGCAGCGAGCTCCGGCACAAGCGAAGCCCTGGCCCTGCACCAACGCACGCTGCTTCCTCCCAGCAGGCTGGCCAGGAGGAGTCAGATGAGGACAGCAGAGGAGCTGGGAGCGCAGGCAGGCCTGGGGGAAGCAGGGGATAACGGAGGGCACCAGACTGGGTTGGGTGGCTGGATGGTGCTGGGCAGGAGCCTCACCCGAGGGGAGTGGGAAGTGAGGCTGCTGGGCTCTGCTGCTGGCCATGTGCTTCACCTCCTCCTCCACAGTCTGGGCTCTCTCTGCTTTAGTTCTTCATCAGGGTCCTTAAGCAGCCCCTGGGGTTTGGGGCATTTCCCTAGGGCCAGAGGTGGTTCTCTTGCAGACACAAACAAGCCCTTACCTTGCCTCTGCCCGGGGTCACAGCCAGCACTGCACTTTGCTCCCAGGCTCCAAGTTCCACCTGCCACTTCCAGTGATCCCAACGTGCTGGGGCTTGGAAGGGACCTCTGAAGAGCATCTAGTCCAGCCCTCCTGCTAGAGCACCCAGAGTAAATCACTCAGGAACACTTCCAGGTGGGATCTGAATGCCTCCACAGAGGGAGATTCCACAACCTCTCTGGGCAGCTCTGCCACCCTCAGAGGGAGGAATCTTTTCCGTATGCTTGTGTGGCACCTTCTGGCTTCCAGTTTATGTCCATTGCCCCTTGCCCTGTTACAGGACAACACTGAGAAGAGTCTGCATCCCTCAAGTCCTTTATTCCTGCTGAGATAACAGAGGCTTCGCTGTGCTCCTCTCTTTTATCCCCAGAAGCAAGGTCTGGCCAGACACAAATCCTTCCTGCACATGCTCCTGCTGCACACCTTCTCCCTGTGGTGCTCAGTGATAGGACAAAAGGCAACAAGGGACACAAACTGGAGCCCAGGAGGCTCCACTTGAACTTCAGGAGTAAATTCTTTGCTGTGGGGGTGCTGGAGCTCTGGAGCAGGCTGCCCAGAAAGGTTGTGGAGTCTCCTTCTCTGGAGGGATTCCAAACCTGCCTGGACATAGCGATCCAGGGCAAGCTGCTGAGGGTGCCCCTGCTTTTGCCAGGGAGTTGGACTGGATGGTCTGCAGAGGTCCCTTCCAACCCTCACCATGCTGGGATTCTGTGGTGTGAGTGCCCTGGCATCAGCCATGTGCCAAAACCAAGAGCCCTTTGCCTTGGGGACGGGTGTGGATGAAGCCCTGGGGCAGCTTTCAAGTTCTCCTCTGCTTTGCCACCAAGCTCCCATTGCCCACAACGATGCTTTGGCTCAACTCAGCCAACCAGTGTTGATTGGGACTAGCACAGGGATAATATCTCAATGTAATTAAGATTTATTTTGCTTCAGATAACTACCTGGGGTGAGGTGAGCTGCTCCCTGAAGACGCTTCAGACCACAGGAGTATTGGTGATATGTTTCACCACTGCAAAGCCAAACTGAGAGGATTCTTCATCCCAGCACAGAACTGGGTCCTATTTCATGACTGAGCATGAAAACCATAGACCTGTTGAGGTTGTAAGAGACCTCTGAGACCATCAAGCCAGTCCTACCTCTCACCTAGATCTTCCACCACTGCTGCTAAGCCACTGCCACTAAACCTCATCCCCTCAGCACCGCATCCATGTGTCTCAAGGTGTGCCAGGGGAGGTTTAGGCTGGATGTTAGGAAGAATTTGTTCCCAGAAAGAAAGATTGGCCATTGGGATGTGCTGCCCAGGGAGGTGGGGGAGTCACCATCCCTGGAGGTGTTTAGGAAGAGCCTGGATGAGGCACTTGGTGCCATGGTATATTTGATCAGATGGAGTTGGGTGAGAGGTTGGACTTGATGATCTCAAAGGTCTCTTCCAACCTGGTTCCATCCTATCCTATCCTATCCTATCCTATCCTATCCTATCCTATCCTATCCTATCCTATCCTATCCTATCCTATCCTATCCTATCCTATCCTATTCCATTCCATTCTATTCCATTCCATTCCATTCCATTCCTTTCCATTCCATTCATTCCACTCCATTCCATCCTTTTGACTGCCTCCAAGGATGGTGATTCCATCACCTCCCCAGGCACCCTGTTCCAGTGTCTGAGAACCCTTCCTGTGAAAAAAGTTTCCTAACATCCAGCCTGAACCCTCACTGGCACCACTGGAGGCTGTTTCCCCTTGTCCTGTCACTTGTTATGTGTGAGAAGAGACCAACCCCCACCTCAGTCCAACCTCTTTACAGGCAGTTGTAGAGGGCAATGAGGTCTCCCCTCAGCCTCCTCTTCTGAAAACTAAACAACCTCAGTTCCCTCAAAACTTCCTCATAAGCCCAAGGTCCTCCACCAGCAAATGAAGCAAACCCAGCCACCGTGTTTCTGACTCAAACAGGAAGCATTTCACTTTCAACACAAATTATCAGGGATTTGGGGTTGATTTCAGGGACAGAAATCACACAAAGCAGAGAATCAATAAGGTTGGAAAAGACCTCAGAGATCATCAGGCCCAACCTGTCACCTGACAACTAAACCATGGCACCAAGTGCCACATCCAATCCCCTCTTGAACACCTCCAGGGACGGGGACTCCACCACCTCCCTGGGCAGCACATCCCAATGGCCAATCTCTCTTGCTGGGAAGAACTTCTTCCTCACTTCCAGCCCAAACCTCCCCTGGCACAGCTTGAGACTGTGTCCTCTTGTTCTGGTGCTGGGTGCCTGAGAGAAGAGACCAACCCCCACCTGGCTACAACCTCCCTTCAGGGAGTTGGAGAGAGCAAGAAGGTCTCCCCTGAGCCTCCTCTTCTCCAGGCTAAGCAACCCCAACTCCCTCAGCCTCTCCTCACAGGGCTGTGCTCCAGACCTCTTATAGAATCAGAGTGGGTTGGGTGGGAAGGGACCTTTAAAGGTCATCTAGGCCAACACCAAGAAGAAACAGCAACCCTAGGAACCTCTACAAGGACTGCTGTGTGAGAACATAGAATCATGGAGTTGTTTCAGTCAGGAAAGCTCTTTAAGCTCATCCAGTCCAACCAATCTCTAAGTCTTCCAAGGCTGGTGCTAACCCATGGCCCTCAGCACCACATCTCTGTATCTTTGAAACACCTCCAGGCGTGACCATCCAACCACCTCCCTGGGCAGCCTGTGCCAGTGTTTGAGAACCCTTTCAGTGAAGAAGTTTCTTTTCATGTCCAACCTAAACCTCCCCTGGTGCTACTTGAGGCCATCTCCTCTCATCCTATCCCTTGTTACTAGTGAGAAGAGACCAACCCCCACCTGGATCCAGCTTCCTTTCAGGGTTGTAGAGAACCAGAAGGTTTCCCCTCAGCCACCTTTTCTCCAGGCAAGAGAGCCCCATGTCCCTCAGCAGCTAGCTGAACATCCCCTATATCAGTTTCACCAAACAGAGGTTTTCAGGTGTCACCTCTGAGGGCAAACATTTCACCTGGGGCAGGGTGGGGGCCATGCTGGCCAAGCAGAAGCAGGCAATGCCCAGGGGTGAATTCAGTCATCAGTAAATGTGCAGATGACACCAAGTTGGGAGCAGGTGTTGATTGTTTAGAGGGTTGGAGAGCTCTGCAGAGGGACCTTACCAGGCTGGACAGATGGGCAGAGGCCAACAGGATGGCATTCAACAAATCCAAGTGCCAGGTGCTGCACTTTGGCCACAACAACCCCAGGCAGAGCTACAGGCTGGGGACAGAGTGGCTGAGAGCAGCCAGGCAGAGAGGGACCTGGGGGTGCTGGTTGACAGCAGCTGAACATGAGCCAGCAGTGTGCCCAGGGGGCCAAGAAGGCCAATGGCATCCTGGCCTGCATCAGGAAGAGTGTGGCCAGCAGGAGCAGGGAAGTCCTTGTGCCCTGTGCTCAGCACTGCTGAGGCCACACCTTGAGTCCTGCGTCCACTTCTGGGATCCTCAGTTCAGGAAAGATGTTGAGCTGCTGGAAGGCATCCAGAGAAGGGCAAGAAAGCTGGGGAGGGGTCTGGAGCACAGCCCTGTGAGGAGAGGCTGAGGGAGCTGGGGTTGCTTAGCCTGGAGAAGAGGAGGCTCAGAGGAGACCTTCTTGCTCTCTCCAACTCCCTGAAGGGAGGTTGTAGCCAGGTGGGGGTTGGTCTCTTCTCCCAGGCAGCCAGCACCAGAACAAGAGGCCACAGTCTCAAGCTGTGCCAGGGGAGGTTTAGGCTGGAGGTGAGGAAGAAATTCTTCATAGAAAGAGAGATTGGCCATTAGGATGTGCTGCCCAGGGAGGTGGTGGAGTCCCCATCCCTGGAGGTGTTCAAGAGGGGATTGGATGTGGCACTTGGTGCCATGGATTAGTTAGTCAGGAGGTTTTGGTGGCAGGTTGGACTTGATGATCCTTGAGGTCTTTTCCAACCTTGTCGATTCATTGATTCTGTGATCTTGCCTTGGAGCTGGGCAGGGGAGGGTTTAGGCTGCTCTGCCATCCCTGCTGTAGCTGCTTGTCCTGGCAGCACTTCCCAGCTCAGCTCTTGAGCTCATTAGGGAGCCACATGCCCCTTTCTCACACCTCATAAAAGCGGCTGTTTAAAGCCGGGTGATAAAAGGCAGCATTAGCCTGGGTCACCGCGGGGCTCTGATCTCAGCTCCACAAGCTGCCTGGCTCTTCTGGGTGGCTCTCAGACCAGGTGGAAACAATGTTTGAGTCCATCTGACCTTGCTTTCCTGCCAGCTTGCTTGCTTGAGAGCCTACCAAGGATTTTTACAGCTCTCTCCCAGGCACGGGTTGTTCTCCAGCAGTTTCCCTGTCCCTGCTGAACTCTCCTGGCTCTCTCGCTCTCTCGCTCCAGGGGCTGAGTTTCCAACTCCCAAAGGAAATTTTGGCCCTGCCTGATCAGAGGATCACAATATATTAGAGGTTGGAAGGGACTTCAAAAGATCATCCAGTCTAACCCCCCCCTGCCAGAGCAGCATCACCCAGGGTAGTCTGCACAGGAACACATCCAGGTGGGGTTGGGAAGGCTCCAGAGGAGGAGACTCCACAACCTCTCTGGGCAGCCTGCTCCAGGGCTCTGGCACCCTCACTGTAAAGAAGTTTCTCCTCATGTTGAGGTGAAACCTTCTCTGTACAAGCTTGAACCTGCTGTTCCATGTCTGATCACTGTGCACCACCCAAAAGAGCTTGGCCCCCCCCACTTGACACCCACCCCTCAGGTATTGATAGGCATTGATCAGATCCCCTCTCATCCTTCTCAAGACTAAATAGCCCCAGGGCTCTCAGTCTCTCTTTACAGGGGAGATGCTCAAGCTCCCTAATGTCTGTCAGCTCATAGCAGCCTTCTGTAGGTCTCTGGTTTTGCTCTACCAGATGACAGTGGAGCCTGCACCCTGATCCTCCCTGGGGCTTTGAGCTGGGGTTGTTCAGCTTGGAGAAGAAAAGGCTCCAGGGAGACCTTGTAGCAGCCTTTCAGTACCTGAGAAGGACCTAGAGGAGAGGTGGGGAGGGCCTTTTTACAAGGGCTTGTAGTGAGAGGACAAAGGGCAATGGTTTGAGACTAGAGCAGGGTAAATTTAGGCTGGATGTTAGGAGGAAGTTCTTCACTCCAAGGGTGGTGAGACACTGAAACAGGTTGCCCAGAGAAGTTGTGGACACCTCACCCCTGGAAGTGCTTAAGATCAGGCTGGATGAGGCTTTGAGCAACCTGATCTAGTGGGAGGTGTCCCTGCCCACGGCAGGGGGAGCTGGAACCGGGTGATCTTTCAGCTCCCTTCCAACCGAAGCCATTCAGTGCCGCTTCATACCCTGGAGGGACACGGGAGCACACGGGGGTGGCTGCTCTGGCTGGGCCAGCTGCTCTTGCACCACTCACTAAAGACATCCAGAGATCTCCTCTTCCCTTCCCTCTGCCTGGAGGACACATTTCTCTCCTCTCCCAGTGTGCAAGGCAGAGGACCAGATGGTTTCTGTTAAACTCTCCCTTCTTTCCCTTTCCGCTTTCTTTAAAGCGACTCAGACAGGGAGGTGAGGACCCTGTCTGCTCTGCTGAGGACCACCTAATCTGATCAGGTCCCTTCTGGCACGAGGCATATCCAGGCTGCCTTCATCACAACATGTGAACATGAGATGGAGTACAAGCCCCTGGCAAGGAGCTGTGGGGGCTGTGCAAGCCTGGTGAGCAGGAGAGCTGTGGAGCCGCAGGGAGTGAGCCTGCAGCATCCAGGGGTGAGACGCTGGGACAGGTTGCCCAGGGAGGGTGTGGATGCCCCCTCCCTGGAAGCATTCAAGGCCAGCTTGGATGGGGCTTTCAGCAACTGGATCTAGTGGAGGGTGTCTCTGCTCATGGCAGGGGGGGGGGGTGGAGCTAGATGGTCTTTAAGGCCCCTTCCAACCCAAACCATTCTATGATTCCATGATCCTGCATGTCAGTGTGGCTCCCCAGAATCATAGAATCAACAAGGTTGGGAAAGACCTCAGAGATCATCAAGTCCAAGCTGTCACCCAACACCTCATGACTACTAAACCATGGCACCAAGTGCCACATCCAAGCCCCTCTTGAACACCTCCAGGGATGGGGACTCCACCACCTCCCTGGGCAGCACATTCCAATGGCTAACAACTCTCTCTGGGAAGAACTTTCTCCTCAGCCAGGCTTGTGGAGAATCACTGGTGGCGGTGTGAGACACTGTGGTCCAAGAACACCAGGCATGGGGACCTGGCACTCACCTGCACAGGCATCGGACCTGGTAAAAATCCTCCCTGTGGTGCATCTGCTGCTCCCCAAGGGAAAGTGTGTGCCAGCCCAGGTGCCCCAGGCTGAATGGCAGAGCCACCTTGGCAAGGCTCCACACAGGTCACATAGTCCTTGCACTGGAGGATGGGGAGATAGGAACCATCTGCTGGTCCATGCACCGGGAGCCTGGGCTTGGGGGATGGAGATAGTGGTGAGAAGAGAATGTTCACCATCTCCCAAGAGAGGAAAAGTCACTGAGTCATAGGCTGGTTGAGGTTGGCAGGGACCTTTCTAGGTCCTCTTGTCCAAACTTCTGCTCAAGTAGGGTCACCTAGGGCAAGCTGCATATGGACCATGTCCATTGGACTTTGTCCATGGCTTGGAGCATGTCCATGTCCCATTGCTAAGATGGATGGTAGAGAGAGCTGGGGCCTGGGACACTTCAGAACAGCCAGCACAACGTTCTCTGATGGAGCTAACCCCACTGGGCCTGTGCAGGGCTCCCAGCGGCTTTCTTGCCTGCAGGCCTGTGGCACCATGACCTCCCTTCAGTGCCATACCAGGACCACCACCAGTGTCTGCAACAACATCCCCAGAAGAGCGATGCTCTGGGTGGGGGGGAACTCAACCCCTGCCCTCCTCAAGGGTCAGTGGCAGGTCCAATCCTGCTGGAAAGATGTGCAGAGAGACAAGCAGAGCCCCAGCATCCTCCTGCTGCCATTGCAACCCCTTTTGAGGTGCATTCCTGCCTCTCCAGGACCCACGGTGTCCTCAGCCCCAGCAGAGGAGGCCTGGGGAGAGCTGTACATTACGTCCCTGCCCAGTCAGGCACCCGGTATGCTCTTTGGCTCCAGGACAGCCCTGGCTTGCTCTGCCTGCCCAGCATCCCTGGGACCTGGCTGTGGAGCAAGCAAGGAGGCTGAGCTCTGAGCAGAGAGCCCTGTGTTATTTTTGCTGTGCTCAGAGCCTCGCGTTCCTGTTTCCTTGTGCTATGTTTAGACAGCTTTGCAGGACACACTTGCTCCTACTCCAAAAACAGCTTTTTTTTTTTTCCTGCATGACTCTGAAGCCTGACAAGAAAGGGGCAGGAGAAAGCCAAGGCAAGGTCCCAAAGTCTGTGTGCCTGGGCCAGGCAGACGGCACGAGCAGCGCTGGCGTTGGGCTTCCCTGGGCTTAGCAGCGTCTGCTTGAGCCTCTCTTGGTGAGCCCTGGAGCAGGCTGCCTGCAGAGGTTGTGGAGTCTCCTTCTCTGGAGACTTCTGAGACCCAGCTGGATGCATCCCGCCATGACCTGCCCTAGGTGATCCTGCTCTGGTCTCCAGAGGTCCCTTCCAGCCCCTAACATTCAATGCTTCTATCATAGTATCATAGTATCAGTCAGGGTTGGAAGAGACCACAAGGATCAGCTAGTTCCAACCCCCCTGCCATGGGCAGGGACACCCCACACTAGATCAGGCTGCCCAGAGCTTCATCCAGCCTGGGCTTAAACACCTATCAATCTCCATCTCACCCATGGCATCGCCAGGGCTCAGGGTGTCCTGTCATGATCTGCTGGATGGAGATGTGCAGGTCAGGGAGACCACAGCTACCTCACACCCCTTGCTCTTGAAGCACCCTTGGAAGAGCGAGGTGAAGAGCTGAGGAGCACATCTCTGCCAAGCCCTTGCAGGAGGCCTCTGCCAAGCTCACAGCAACCCCTTGAACACCATCGTGGCTCCAGAGTTGGGTGTCCAGCTCTCCTTGTCTGCTGAGGAGGCCTGGGGAAGTGGGGGTCAACCCTCAGGGAGACAAGTGTTAAATGTTCCCCCTTCCTTCTCCAGCTCTGGCAGCTGAGCACTCAACTCTGCAGTGCCTAAGTGGGGAGATTATGAAGTGAACATGAACATCCTTGAGTCTAATCCACACGCAAATGCAAAGTTAAATTGAAACCAGAAGATGGCTTTAGCAGCACAGTTTATAGCCATTAACCCTTGGGTGACACAGGCTGGCCTCCCCCTGCAGTGACTCAGACAATCACACAATCAACCAGGTTGGAAAAGACCTCAAAGATCATCAAGCCCAACCTACCACCCAACACCTCCTGACTACTAAACCATGGCTCCAAGGGCCACATCCAATCCCCTCTTGAACACCTCCAGAGATGGAGACTCCACCACCTCCCTGGGCAGCACATCCCAATGGCTAACAACTCTGTCTGGGAAGAACTTTCTCCTCACCTCCAGCCTAAACTTCCCCTGGCACAGCTTGAGACTGTGTCCTCTTGTTCTGCTGCTGCTTGCCTGGGAGAAGAGACCAACCCCCACTTGGCTACAACCTCCCTTCAGGGACTTGGAGAGAGCAAGAAGGTCTCCCCTGAGCCTCCTCTTCTCCAGGCTAAGCAACCCCAGCTCCCTCAGCCTCTCCTCACAGGGCTGTGCTCCAGACCCCTCCCCAGCCTCACTGCCTTTCTCTGGACACCTTCAAGTGTCTCAATGTCCTTCTTAAATTGAGGGAGGCAGGAGAAGGAGGCCCAGAGGACCGCTGTGGCCACAGCTGCCATCTGTGCTGCAGCTCCAAGCCCCATGCCCAAACCTGGCTGTGCACCAGGGCAAAGTTAGGTCAGTGTTGTGCACAGCTTGGGGTCAGCAGCACCCTAAGCAGGGGAGGTGAATGGTCCACCCTAGGAGGGCTCCCAGTCCTGGCCATGGTCTGGTTGTGCACCCAAAGAGGCTCCCTGCTGCCATGCACCCACTGGAGCCCCTTGGAGACCTGTAGACCTCTCTGGAAGGAACTGGGAGGAAAACACATGTCCCAGGTAGAAGTCCTTGGTATAAATACTTGATACACACCTTGATATCAATGCTTCTTGGGGATCCCCTGGGGATGCCCAGAGACCCTGCTCCTCCCTCCAGCCTGCCTGTGTCAAGTGCTGGAGCTCAGAGCAGGCACACTGCAGTGGTAGCACCTTTGACCCCAAGGGGGTAGAGTCCCACAGGGAGCAGGACAAGGGTAGTCAAGGCAAAAATGCCAAGTGGTCCTGGCTGCAGAGTAAGGGTAGAGGGTTGGGATGAAGATGGGAGATGGAGACATAGGGCAGCTGGGTCCCAGTGAGCATGGGCAGAGTGCTTGGCTGTGCCCAAGGAGGGAGCCATGGAACAGCCACATCACCTGTGTGAAGGCAGAGCCACACCAGCTTGTTCTCACCTGCCTGCCTATTCCTCCTTCCCTTCCCCCATCCTCCCCTATGGTTCCCTGCCCTCTTCTCTTCCACTTGCTCCATCCCTCAGGCACTTCTTCATCCTCCCCTTCCCCAGCCGCCCCCTGTCATCACCCTAGTGCCTGATCACCAAAGCCAAGCTGGGACCACACCATGGAGTTTCTCCTCTCTTTTACACCCTCATTGTCTACACAAACCCCTTTTGGACTCCCCAGAAAGCCTTCTTGGGGCTGGGACCCTACCCATCCACCCTTATTCTGACCTTCCAGTATCTGAAGGAGGCCTACAAGAAAGCTGGAGAGGGACTTTTTGGGGTGTCAGGGAGGGATAGGACTGGGGGGATTGGAGCAAACTAGAAGTGGGTAGATTCAGACTGGATGTCAGACGTTCTTCACCATGAGGGTGGTGAGAGACTGGCACAGGTTGCCCAGGGAGGTGGTGGAAGCCTCATAGCATGGTCCAGGCTGGAAAGGACCTCCAAAGCTCATCCAGTCCAACCCCCTCTGCAGCCAGCAGGGACATCCCCAACTAGCTCAGGCTGCCCAGAGCCCTGTCCAGCCTCACCTTGAATATCCCCAGGGAAGGAGCCTCAACCACCTCCCTGGGCAACCTGCTCCAGTGTTCCACCACCCTCAGAGTACAGAGCTTCTTCCTGATGTCCAATCTAGCTCTGCCCTTCTCCAGTTTGAAGCCACTGCCCCCTGACCATAGAACCACAGAAATCATCCCAGGCCAGGCTGGAGGTGGCTGTGAGCAACCTGCTGTAGCGTGAGGTGTCCCTGGCCATGGCAGCAGGGATCACAGTATCACTAAGGTTGGAAGGGACCTCAAAGATCATCAAGTCCAACCTGTCACCTTATGACTACTAAACCATGGCTCCAAGTGCCACATCCAATCCCCTCTTGAGCCCCTCCAGGGACAGTGACACCACTGGATGGAACTGGATCCCGTGGTGACTCCACGGGATGGAACTGGACGATCCTCAAGGCCCCTTCCAAGCCTGACAACTGATCCTGTGCTTTCCCCACCATGCTGATGGCAGCAGCCTGTGGCTGCACAGAGCCCTTGGCAGGAGGGAAGGTGACCTAAGAGCCCCAGAGCTCGCCTGGGCCTGGGCCGGGGGGGCTGGGGGGGGTGCAGAGCCTTCCAGGGAGCTCAGGCAGCTGCCAGGGGGAGCGAAGGTGCAGGAGGAGGGAGGCTTAGGACATGGTTGGCAGGGTCACAGCTGCCCCTGCTCCAACAACCACAGAAATATGTAAATGAGAAACTCGGCCCTCTTATTTATGAGGCTTCAGGATTCATTTTTCATTTGGGGAATGCGAGTGGACCAAAATATGAAATATTTCTCCGCTGACAGAGTTTCCACCCCGACAGCACATTCCTTGGAGGCGATGTGCATGTGCACAGGGGGCCACATGGGACCCAGCCCGGGCCCTGCTGCGGGCTCCGCTGCACCAGGGGGTGGAGGCTGCGGGGCAGAGCCGCGCGGGGAGGCTCCTGCCGAGCCCTGAGCCCTGCGGGGGCGCTGGATGGGGACAGAGCTGGAGGCAGGGGACAGAGCTGGAGGCAGGGGACAGAGCTAAGCTGGGCCTTGATGCAAGGGGAGGTAAGGCAGATTGCACCTCTTGGTCCTCCTCCTTTGCTATCAGAGCAAGGACTCAGCCTCCTGCTGCACACCGAAAGTATCCCAGAGTCACAGAATCACCAAGGCTGGAAGAGACCTCAGACATCATCGAGTCCAACCTGTCACCACAGAGCTCATGGCTAAGCCATGGCACCAAGCACCCCATCCAATTCCTTCTTGAACACCTCCAGGGATGGGGACTCCACCACCTCCCTGGGCAGCACATCCCAATGGCTAACAACTCTCTCTGGGAAGAACTTTCTCCTCACCCCCAGCCCAAACCTCCCCTGGCACAGCTTGAGACTGTGGCCTCTTGTTCTGCTACAGCTTGCCTGGGAGAAGAGACCAACCCCCACCTGGCTACAACCTCCCTGCAGGGAGTTGGAGAGAGCAAGAAGGTCTCCCCTGAGCCTCCTCTTCTCCAGGCTAAGCAACCCCAGCTCCCTCAGCCTCTCCTCACAGGGCTGTGCTCCAGACCCCTCCCCAGCTCTCTTGCCCTTCTCTGGACACCTTCCAGCAGCTCAACATCTTTCCTAACCTGAGGAGCCCAGAACTGGACACAGGACTCCAGGTGTGGCCTAAGCAGTGCTGAGCACAGGGCACAAGGACTTCCCTGCTCCTGCTGGCCACACTCTTCCTGATGCAGGCCAGGATGCCCTTGGCCTTCTTGGCCAGCTGGGCACACTGCTGGCTCATGTTCAGCTGCTGTCAACCACTCCCCCCAGGTCCCTCTCTGCCTGGCAGCTCTCAGCCACTCTCTCCCCAGCCTGTAGCACTGCCTGGGGTTGTTGTGGCCAATGTGCAGCACCTGGCACTTGGACTTGTTGAATGCCATCCTGTTGGACTCATCTTCTGCAGGCTGTCCAAACTCTCTCAGCCTGTCCCCTTTAGGGTAGGTGGCTGGGTCCCTAAACTTCTCCCAGGACAGCAAAGGGAAATAGTCCACCCAAACCACTCATCTGGCAGAGGTTCTTCAGCTGCAGATGAAACCTACGTGGTCCACATGCACCTTCTGCACCCAACTCCTCTTGTTGTGTGTGTGTGTGTCCCACCACCACCCAGCAAAGACCCAGTCTAAAATAGTAAGTTCTGGAGCCATCTATCAGCTGCCACATACCAGAATAGTCAGTAGCATTTGCTCTCCAACCTATATCTGGAAGTGAAAGGCTCCCACTGCGCCAGCAAGATTAATGAGCAGTCATGATTAAGGGGCATACCCAGGCTGCTTGCTCCTGTGCCTAAAAAGGACTTGAGACCAACCAACATGAGCAGCCCCCCTCCACCCCCCCCACCCCCACTCCCCCCCCCCAGGCCACACTGCTCCATGGGTTCACATTAGAAACACAGCTCAGCCAAAACCTCCTTCCACAGGGCCCCTCTGCCCCAGCTCCCCAGGGGATGGACACAAGGATCCCAATCCCACCCAACATGTTTCCTCCCAGTGGCTGCAGTAACTCCAGCCTCTGAGCTGACCCAGGAATTCCTGAGCACCTCCCTAGGCAACCAGAACAAGAGGACACAGTCTCCAGCTGTGCCAGGGGAGGTTTAGGCTGGAGGTGAGGAGAAAGTTCTTCCCAGAAAGAGTAATTGGCCATGGGAATGTGCTGCCCAGGGAGGTGGTGGAGTCCCCATCCCTGGAGGTGTTCAAAAAGGGATTGGATGTGGCACTTGGAGCCATGGGTTAGTTGTCAGGAGGTGTTGGGTATTAGGTAATAGGTTGGACTTGATCTCTGAGGTCTTTTCCAACCTCACTGATTCTATGACTCTGTGATCATGCAACACTTCACAACCTCCCTTTTATGAGCTGCAGATCCCAGGCTGGGGGCAGCTGCAGTGCTCTGGAGGTGCCTGTTTCTCAACATGGAAGCATTTCTCCTTCTTCCAAAGCACAACCTGCAGCCAAAGTCACAGGATCACACAGGATGTGAGGGGTCAGAAGGAACCTCCAGAGATCACCAAGTCCAACCCCAGAGCAGGAGCAGAGAATCCAGCACAGGTCACACAGGAATGCATCCAGATGGGGCTTGAAAGTCTGCAGAGAAGGAGACTCCACAACCTCTCTGGGCAGCCTGCTCCAGGGCTCTGGGAGCCTCACAGGGAAGAAGTTCCTCCTTATGCTGAGGTGGAACCTCCTGAGCTGGAGTTTATATCCATTGCACCTTGTCCTGTGCCAGGGTGCTGCTGAGAAGAACCAGTCCAACCTCAACCATATCAACTCTCAAAGAGGTTTCTGGCACATGCAAACCCACTGTGTGTTTCTGCATGGCACTCCCCATCACTGGGGGCATCTCATGCCCCTCACTCATTCCCTGTGTCCCCTCCTTACATCTTACTTCACCACAGCCACATCCCACACCAAATGTCCTGTGATGAGCTTCATCACACACCCCTCTCCTACACTTCAGCCTCAGCCATACAGCTTGACAAGCCCAGCATCATCCTCCCTTTCATACAAATGGCTGCCCAGCCTCTCACTCCCTGGAGCTGGGCAACTTGTTTGGCCCTGCTTGCTGGAACAACCCCATGCAGTGCTACAGGCTGGGGGCAGAGTGGCTGAGAGCAGCCAGGCAGAGAGGGACCTGGGGGGAATGGTTGACAGTAGGATGAACATGAGCCAGCAGTGTGCCCAGCTGGCCAAGAAGGCCAAGGGCATCCTGGTCTGCATCAGGAAGAGTGTGGCCAGCAGGAGCAGGGAGGTCATTCTGCCCCTGTACACTGCACTGGTTAGGCCACACCTTGAGTCCTGTGTCCAGTTCTGGGCCCCTCAGGTTAGGAAAGAGGTTGAGCTGCTGGAAGGTGTCCAGAGAAGGGCAAGAAAGCTGGGGAGGGGTCTGGAGCACAGCCCTGTGAGGAGAGGCTGAGGGAGCTGGGGTTGCTTAGCCTGCAGAAGAGGAGGCTCAGGGGAGACCTTCTTGCTCTCTCCAACTCCCTGAAGGGAGGTTGTAGCCAGGTGGGGGTTGGTCTCTTCTCCCAGGCAAGCATCACCAGAACAAGAGGCCACAGTCTCAAGCTGTGCCAGGAGAGGTTTAGGCTGGATGTTAGGAAGAAATTCCTCCCAGAAAGAGAGATTTGCCATTGGGATGTGCTGCCCAGGGAGGTGGTGGAGTTACCTGGAGGTGTTTAGGAAGAGCCTGGATGGGGTGCTTGGTGCCATGGTTTAGTTGATGAGATGGTGTTGGGTGACAGGTTGGACTGGATGATCTCAGAGATCTTTTCCAACCTGGTGAATTCTGTAAGCAGAAACCTGTGGGCATCAGGTGGTGACATCAGTGGGGCAGAGGCATTTACTCCTCCCCTAGATGAGCTGTTGGTGGGACTTGATGTTGTGTTTGGGTTGGGATGGCCATAAAAATGTGACATGGTGGAGCAAGCTCACCAAGATCATTAAGAGGCTGGCGCACACAGAGCTCATTAAGAGGCTGAGGGAAGTGAGTTTCTCCAGCTCAGGCTCATTAGAGGCTGAGGGAAATTAGTTTCTTCATCTCAGGCTCATTAGAGGCTGAGGGAAGTGAGTTTCTTCAGCTAAGAGACTATCTAATTGCTGCCTTCAACTGCTTAATGAGTTGTGAAGACAAAGTTAGACTCTTCTCAGAGGTGTGAGGTGAAGCACACAGGACCAGCACAACTTACCAGCAAGAGAAAATCCAGTGTGATGTGCATCATAGAACTGTCAGGGTTGGAAGGGACCTCAAGGCTCAGCCAGTGCCAACCACCTGCCATGGGGGTTGATCACAGCCACATCCAGCCTGGCTGCAAACGCCTCCAGGCAGGAGGCTTCCACCACCTTCCTGGGCAACCTGTGCCAGGCTCTCACCACCCTCCTGGGGAACAACTTCTTCCTCACAGCCAATCTGAAGAAAAAGATTTTCGCAGCAAGGGTGGAAATCCTCCTTGGAGATGCTCACAAGCAGCCTGGACAAAGCCCAAAGCCACTTGGTCTCTCCTTGGGGTTAGCCCTGGGTGGAAATCCTCCTTGGAGGTGTTCACAGGCAGCCTGGACAAAGCCCAAAGCCACCTGGTCTCTCCTTGGGGCTAGCCCTGGGTGGAAAGCCTCCTTGGAGACATTCACAAGCAGCCTGGACAAAGCCCAAAGCCCCTTGGTCTCTCCTTGAGGTTAGCCCTGGGTGGAAATCCTCCTTGGAGGTGTTCACAAGCAGCCTGGACAAAGCCCAAAGCCACCTGGTCTCTCCCTGGGGCTCTGAGGAGAAGGTTGGAGGGAGAGCACCAGCGATCCCTCCTTGCCTGCCGCTCTGTGCCATGCTCCGATGTCCTGAGCGCTTTGGTGAGCAGCACATGGGCTGGGCTTTCACTCCAGCTCATGGAGCTTTCTTCCCCAAACATAAACACTGCTCTTTTCAGGAAAGTCTGCCGGCCTGCCTTCCAGAGCCGGGGAGCCACACACACCAGCCCTAGCCCGGCCATTGATTTACTGGGCTGACCACAGCCAAGTTGGACAGCGTCCCCGCGGCGAGATCCAGCATCCTCGAAACACGGGAGGAACCCGGGCCCTATCAGCTGGTCCATCTCATCCTAATCTAGCTCAGGGCCTTCACTGGGATGGCTGCAAAGGGCTCGCAGCTGAAAGCCACCGGGGGAGGGCATCCATCACCGGGGGAGGGCATCCATCACCGCCGGCCCCGCCGAGGAGGTTGCGTCTCTTCCTCCGCCTCGCTTCCTGTTTGCGAGCCGATGGCAGCAGCCTCTAATTAATTGTGGCTTGAAATTATTCAGGCACTTCTCAGGGAATAAATCATCTTCCCTGGCTCCACAGGGGCGGATCACAGCGAAGGCACAACCCAGAAGGGGAGAGGGGGGAAAAGGGCCGTGTCCGTCCGAAGGCGCTCGCCCTGCTCTCGGCCGGTGCCAAGCCCCGGGGCTGACCTCCATCCCCTGCACGTTTTGGAGCTGAGCTCTCCTGTTCCTTCCCCGTTCCAAGGGCTGAGCTCCCTCCGGCTCGCCTGCAGCAGCCACATCCCGCTCCGCCCTGCCCCATCCAAGGGAAGTTTTCCCCGGGAATTACTTTCACTACTCGCACTCTCGCTGCTGCTGTCAGAGGGCCACGAGCAGCGATTGCCATGAGGGTGGTTGAAATCCAGGCTCCCTCCTGAGCCTTTCTTTGGGAGGGGTGGGTGTGTGTGTGGGGGGGTGTTTCTGTTGTCATTTGTCTTTGGGGGGTTTGTTTCCCCCTTTCAACTCTTATTTAGGGCTCCAACTGACTGGGGTTTGGGGGTGGTTGAAAGTTTCCACTCTTTGGGCTGGAGCCCAAACGAGAAAGAGAGAAGCAGCAGTGGCTTTCTTTCAAGCAATTGGAAGGGCCTGGGCTCAGTCGTTGGTGAGTCACACAGATGGAAAAATAACGCAGCCCCGCGGAGACGCTTTGGACATGGACGACTCGAAACCAGCTGGAGCAAGAGGCTTCGAGGCTTGGCTTGTCCCAGAGCCCAGCACCGAGGTGTAAAAACCCAGGCCAGGTTTGGAGGAGCTCACGTTGGCATCTTCACACTTTCCCTCCCCCCGAAAAGGAGAGAGAGAAAGGAGAGAGAGGGAGAGCCGTCGAGCGGCGCGGGGCGGGCGAGGAGACACGCTGTTCTCTTCCTCCCCACCCTACCCCTCTCCCCCCCCACACCCTTTGCTTTACATTGCCTGCTCCAATGGGATAATCCCAGGGGATTAGCATTTAAAGTAATGAATGTTTAAAGTTAGCTGGAGAAGAATTCCAGCAATGTTCAATTCTTCCTAAGCCCCTTAAATGGAGCCGAGCTGAGGGGGCCTCGAACAGGGAGACGTCAGCCGGCGGCGGGAGTCAAAGGGAGCAAACGCAGCCAGTTGTCCCAGATCAAGGAGGAGAAGGGGCACTGCCACCCCAAATGGCCCAGCAGCTTGGGCAGTCTTGGTCCTACCAGCCCCTTTGCAGCCAGAGGCAGTGGGGAGCAGTTTGCTCCGAGGCTTTTTGTGCCTGGGACTGAAGCGTGGCGGAGGCAGGAGCAGAAGCCAAGGTCTTAGACACCAAACCTTCAACCACAAAGCTCTTTCTTTCATCCCTGAGTGAGCTGGGATGAGACCACATGAATCCTGCTGCTGGAAATTTCTGCCTTCCCCTCACTGAGTCTCCAAGGCAGTTGCTAGGCACGGGATGAGAAGTCAGCAGACATCAAAGGTAGCTCCTGGGACAAGTGAATGTGCTGGTCCAGAGAGCTGGTGTATGGTTGCCACCAGATCTGGCCTTTCCTTCCCAAGCTGCCAGCTGAAGGAAGGGGTGGGGTAGGGGTGAGTCTCTGTCCCCACCCCACAGCCATGGGCCACCTCCAGGTGTGGGGCCTGTGCCAAGGGCTTTCCCTAAGGAGTTGGCCAAAGGAGACTCGAGGTTCAAGGGCTTTCCAAGAGGCCAGCCTCTGGAAGCATCTGCCTGTGCTCAGGCTGCTACCAAGGGAGCAGCAGGAGGGCCCTGGCCAGGCTGGAGAGCCATTGTCTTCCCCAGTCCCCCCCAGCTCTGTGTTGTGGGTGGTGTGGAGCAGGGAGGTGCCTGCAGAGGAGAAGCAGAGCAATGGCTGGGGCTGTGATAAGCTAGGTATTTCACACCCTTCCCTGCCAAGGAAGGGTGGAAGTGGGAGGGAGAGGCCAGGAGGTGCAAGGGGCTGGGAGAGGAAACCAGCTGCATGAGTCACCACAGCAGCCAGCAACTGATGGGCAGCACACCCACAGGAAACACCATTTCCCCTGGATAAGGTGCAGAGGACAAGCTGGCACCAGCCCATGGGCACAGGTTGTCCCAGGCAGGGCTGGGTGCAGGGGACATGCACAAGCAGCAGAGCTGGATGGAGAACATGGCAAGTGCTCTCCTACACCCTTGGTGCTGATGTAGTGGAGCAGAAGTGGTGGGTTTGGTGGGGTCCCCTGTGCCACAAGACCCCTCTTACAACAGAGGGCTTGCACTGGGCTGGGTTTGGTGCCCAGACTGCTGCTGAGGGCTTGGAGCAGCCAACCCCACACCCCCAGGCAAGATGAGCAGCCTGCTCCTGTTCCTCCTCCATCCAACAAAACTCCTGCAGAAGGCCACTACCACCAGCACCCCGAGCTTCAGGCCATGCCTTGGCTCACCACACAATCAGAGAACTGTTTTGGTTGGAGAGGACCTCTGAGGTCATGGAGTCCAACCATCCACCTAACACCACCGTGGCCACCAAACCATGTCCCCAGGTGCCATGGCCACCCTGCCACATCACTTCATCTGTTGGGATGTGCACATCCCTCCTGCCTCCCAGCAGACCCACAGCACACTTCCAGCAGTGATTAATGGCCTGGCAGTACTTTGCACCCCAAAAGTCTGAGCACCACGAGGCTTTTCCCACCTATGCCCTGGTGTCTACATGCTCCCCATAGAATCAGAGAGCTGTTTCAGTTGGAAGAGGTCTCTAAGCTCATCACTACACCACCTGGAAATCCCTCCCCAGCAGAGCAGGGAGAGCAGGAAAAGGGAAGGAGGAATGGAGGGGAGGGGAGGTTGAGATGAAAATGGATCTAATGAAGCAGCCAAAGCAACATCAGGACAAAGTGGTACTCAGCCCAGTGAGTGCATGGTGGTCACACCAGCCAGGAAGGGGGGAGAAGGAAGGGGGGAGAAGGAAAGGGGGGAGAAGGAAAGGGGGGAGAAGGAAAGGGGGGAGAAGGAAAGGGGGGAGAAGGAAAGGGGGGAGAAGGAAGGGGAGCAGCAGACTCAGGAGAAGCCCAAGCCAAAGGTCAGCAAGCTTCCCCCCTTATACATTTATGGTCTGGCACACAGCTGTAGCCAACTCAGATCTGCTGCCCTGCCTGACTGCAAGCTGTTGATGATCTGCAGCCCACAGCTGGCCTAGGATCTGGCCCAGTGAAACCAGGACACCTGGTTGGGACAGGCAGGAAGGCTGTGGTGATGGCCCAGCAGAGCTGAAGCAAGCAGAGTGTCTTCTGACTTCCAGAAAAGATCTGTAAAATGATGGAGCTGGTGCCTCAGAGCAGGTTGTGCAACTCCTGCCAAGTAGGTCACTCCAGACTGGTCCCTAGAGAAGCCCTGGAGAAGAGCACAGAGCAGTTCTGATGTGGAGGGAGAGCAGGACACACTGCCCACCAGGGCTCTTCAGCCCCTCTGCCCTGGACTGCCATCTCCTCCGAGGGCTGGGGGCACACAGGGGCCAGCAAGCTGTGGGCATCCCCTGACTGAGTCCCTCCTGGCAAGGGACAAGTGTCTTGAGTGAGCAGATGTGGGAGGCACAGAAAGGGTGCCCCAGGCACTGCAGCACATGGGGCTGGGCTGGGGCTGGCCCTGCTGTCTTCCCAGCAAGCTCCCACAAGCTGGAGAGTGACCTCAGGCCACTGCAGAGGTCATGCCTAGGACTAGGATAGCCCTCCAGGAGTTGACATCAGCCAAGAGTCAAAGGCAGGCAGGGGAGCAGTGTGTGATGCCACCACAGTGATACTCACCACATAGAATCAGGCAGGGTTGGAAGGGACCACAAGGATCAGCTAGTTCCAACCCCCCTGCAATGGGCAGGGACACCCCACACTAGATCAGGCTGGCTCACAGAACCACAGAATACATTTTGGGCTGGAAGGGACCCTCAGAGCTCTCTTTGTCCAACCCCCCTGCAGTCAGCAGGGATCAGCCACCTTTTGTCTGGTTGTTGAACCTCCAAGTCACCCCAGCCCACCTCCTCATGCCACAACCCATCACCTCCCATGGGCAATGGCATCTCCAGCAGCCCCCTGATGGGGACATGAACCCCATCCCAGCTCTTGGGGTGAGAGGAAAGGGCAACAGAAGGGAAATGTGGGCAGAGCAGAGGAAATGGAGGAGGAACAGGCAGCCTGACCCAGGCTGGGAATGGGCCAGAGCCAGTGCCCACACCAATGCCCAGAGGGGCTGGTGGGATCTGAAGGGGATGGCATGGAGTCTGGGAGGGTTCTTGGGTGTTCTGCCCTCCTGCTGTGCCCCATGGCCAGGCACTTCCACACTGCCAGGGCTGCCCTGGCCACGCTGCTCTGATAGCTTTTCCCAGCCTTTAACCTGACATCCCCCTGCCAGAACTTCAGCCCAGCTGCTATCTGCCACGAGCAGGGAGAACAGGCTGTTCCCTTCCCCTCTGCTGCTGCTCTGTGTCTCTGAGAGGACCTGCAGCACGTCTGCCCCTGCCAAGGCTCTGCAAGCCCCATCCCAGTCCCCAGCCTGGCCACCTGGAGCCCTGCTCTCTCCCCTTCCTTTCTCACCACACCACAGGCACTGCCCTGGCATCCACCCCACCGTGCAGCCACCCTGACATGCACCCAGGTCCCTGTGGCACAGCCTGGCATGGGTGGACACACACACTCCCCAGGTTGGACTTGATGATCTTTGAGGTTCTTTTCCAACCTTATTGATTCCATGATTCTATTCTATGATGAGGGCACAGAGGGCATTTGCTGGGGAGCACCCCAAAAGCACATCACCTGCTGAAGTGGCCTGAACTGCCCAGGGCTGCCAGGGCTGCCAGCTTGTGTGCCAGCAGAAGCCAAAATCTCTGGTCCCCATGCACACAGAAGGTCTCAGAGCAGTGTCCAACAGCGAGGCACCATGCTGGGCTGCAGGGAAGGATGCTGGGAGTGATGCTAAACCCAGCAGCCCCCCGGGAGTGGCCCCCAGGTTTAAGAGGCAGCCTGCAAAGCGGGTGCCCAAAGCTCCCCCTGCCCTCTGACCTTCAGGTAAGCGATGGAGCAGGGGGGGTCCCAGTGCCACCAGCTGCATCCCCGCTTGCTGGCCTCCCTGCCACGGTGCCAGGGGAGAGGGTTGGGGATGGAGGAGCAGGGAGGCCAGGCTGGGGCCAGGCTTGGGGCAGGGCAGGGTGGATGGGTGGGGGGGGCAGCCGTGCAGGCACCATCCTGACGGCTTTTGGTCTGCTTCCACCGGAGGGGTTTGGGGTTGGGGGAGGTGAGGGGGGCCGGGTGGTGGTGTGGGGGGGTGTTTTATATCTCGATTTTGTTGGAAGGGCTCCGGTTTGATTTCCTCCTCCGCCAAGCACTGAGCGATCTCTCTTTCCCCCCTTGGCAGCGGCTGCCTGTCTCGTGGTGTTGACCTTGGCCGGGCTCCCCCTGCGGCTGGAGCGGAGTCGCACCATAAATTCCCTGTCTTCTAGGAATCCAGCATGGGAAAGGGAAGGAGCACGAAAGGGAAACGTGGATCCAAATACTTGGCACCACCGCGCACGGGAAAAGGAGGGCTGGCATCGAGCGGGGCAGATGGCTTCCCGCGGCCGGCACGCAGGTGTTGCCCGCGGGGGCCCCGGGGTGGGGGGGATGGTTGGGTGTGCTGTGAAGGCTGGCACCTCCTGGCACCCCTGCCTGACCCCGGGGAGCTGCCTCTGCGCCAAGGGAGAGCCATGGCACGGCCTCAGGCATGCCCACAGATGAGCACAGGGCACTCTGGGGGCGGCAGGACAAGCCCGGCCGTGGTGTGCGAGGTTGGGTCAGCACCCAGGAGCTAGGCTGAAGCTTGTGCAGGGGATGGGGGTGTCGCTGGGGCGAGGGCTGTGTCTTTGCTACCACCCAAGGGGCAGCCCACAGCTGTCCCCAGGGCTGTGAGCTTCCCCTGGCAGTGCCCTGGCTGGTGCTCACCGCAGCTTGCGTGGCTTGGAGCGTGGCTGAAGCTGCCTTGCCCAGCCCCGGTGCAGGGAGCCTGGCAGCGAAGCTGGGAGGCGAAGCAGAGGACACCAAGCCCCGGTTGCTTTCCCCAGCAGATGAGATGCAGCACAGCCCCTAATTGAATCCAGCAGAGCTGCCTCGCACAGACAAAACACAGCAGTGACTCAGAGCACCAGGCTGAGCAGACACGACCACACCAGTGCCCAGGGAGGTGGGGGAGCACCCTGGGGTGGGGGGCATCAACCAGCCCAGCATGCTGATACCACCCTATGGGCCCCCAGGCTGGGGAGGAGAGGGGACCCCTGTGTGAGGGAAGCATTGGGGCATCCCTGGGAGAGTGTCCTTGCCCCATGGCAGGGGGGCTGGAACTGGTTGATCTTTGAGGTCCCTTCCAGCCCAAACCATTCTGTGATTCTAAGCCCTGAGTCCAAGGTCCTTGTGAGTGAGCAGGATCAGGGAGGAGCTGGGGGTGCTGAGGACACTTGGCCAATGGGTGCTGTGGAGCAGGACATCCACCAGTGCTGTTGGTGCTGCCAAAGCCCCTTGGTGCACGGTGCTGCACAAAACCAGAGCAGGCTTAAAGCTGAGGGTGATGCTGAGGATGCCTGAGCAGCATGGAGCAGGGAGTCAGGGTGCTCAGGTGTCCCCCACTGGTGGCTGTGTCCCCCTGCACGGGAGGGTCAGGACTCCTGCACCCTGGCAGAGCTTGTGGAGCTCCTTGGCAGGTTGGTGCCAGGGGCAGGAGTGGCTGGTGACTCAAAAATGTGGCTGCAATCCTTTCCCACCACACTCCCCTCTGCCTGGGCTGGCTGTGAGCTGGAGAACATCAGGCAGGCGTGGGACAGGGACGTCTGAAGGTGCTCCAGGGGAGGAAGGGCACAGTCACACAGGGCTGGCAGCTGCAGCACCGGCAGCAGATACAATCTCCCTTTGTTTCCACACAGAAAAACAAAACCTTTCTATGTCTGTCCCTGGGAACTCCAGGAGTGGTGAAGCCAAGACAGGCAGGGCCCATCCCCAGGAGGGGTCCCTGGAGGTATCATAGTATCAGTCAGGGTTGGAAGGGACCACAAGGATCAGCTAGTTCCAACCCCCCTGCCATGGGCAGGGACACCCCACACTACATCAGCCTGGCCACAGCCTCAGCCAGCCTGGGCTTAAACACCTCCAGGGCTGGGGCCTCAACCACCTCCCTGCACAACCCATTCCAGGGCTTCACCACTCTCATGGGGAAGAACTTCCTCCTCCCCTCCAGCCTGAATCTCCCCACCTCCAGCTTCATTCCATTCCCCCTAGTCCTATCACTCCCTGAGATCCTGAGCAGTCCCTCCCCAGCCTTCCTGTAGCCCCCTTCAGATCCTGGAAGGCCACAATGAGGTCACCTCAGAGCCTTCTCTTCTCCAGACTGCACAGCCCCAACTCCTTCAGTCTGTCCTCACAGCAGAGCAGCTCCAGCCCTCTGCTCATCCTCGTGGCCCCAAAGTGATGCCGTGGGGACAGGTGTGTGCTGTGCTCAGGTAGCAGGCTGATGGGGGAGGTGGAGGTGTGCTTGGGGACACCAAAGCACCACGTGTTGGGCACTTCACCAGGGCATCATTTCCCAGAAGTGGAACCTGCTTTAAGCTCCAGCAGCTGGGAGGAGGCTCCCAGGGCCCTGGCTGTGAGCAAGGCTTCTCATCTCTCCTAGAGCCCTTCCCTACAGCCATCCCAGCACAGAACACAGCAGCTCCCTCTTGCTTCCCCTCAGCTTTCAGGGGTGGGGATGAGGCAAGACAGGAAAACAAAGCAGAGTGTCCAAACTGGCTGGCAGGAAAGAGAAATGAATAAGAAGTGGACCCTGATGGAGTTCAAGCAGGGCAAGTGTTCAAGAGGGGATTGGATGTGGCCCTTGGAGCCATGGTTTAGTAGTCAGGAGGGTGACAGGTTGAACTTGATGATCCTTGAGGTCTTTTCCAACTTTATTGATTCTATGATTCCAAGGGCAGGGTCCTGCCCCTGGGGAGCAACAACCTCCTGCAGCAGCACAGCTGAGGGGGGACCTGCTGGGAAGCAGCTCCAAGGAGAAGGAGCTGGGAGTGCTGGGGGGACAGTGAGTTCTCCATGAGGCAGCAATGTGCCCTGGTGGCCAAGATGGCCAACGGTGTCCTGGGGTGGGTGAAGAAGAGTGTGACCAGCAGCTTGAGCAAGATCCTCATCCTCCTCTACTCTGCCCTAGGGAGGCCACATCTGGAGTATTCTGTCCAGGTCTGGGCTGCCCAGTTCAAGAGAGACAGAGAACTGCTGGAGAGAGCCCAGTGGAGGCTCTGGATCTGCTGAGGGACCCGGAGCAGCTCTGTGAGGAGCAAAGGTTAAGAGCCCTGGGGCTGAGAGCCTGCAGAAGAGCAGCCCCAGAGGGGAGCTGAGCAATGCTCAGTAAGAGCTAAAGGAGCTGTGGGGGGCAGGAGGCTGGGGCCAGACTCTTGTCAATGGTGCCCAGAGATGTGACAAGGGGCAAAGGCCACAAAGTGGAACCCAGGAGGTTCCATCTGAACAGAAGGAGAAACTTCATTGGCATGAGGGTGCTGGAGCCCTGGAGCAGGCTGCCCAGAGAGGTTGTGGAGTCTCCATCTCTGGAAAGCTCCCAAACCTACTTGGACTCCATCCTGGGCAACCTGCTGTGGGTGAGGGATGTTGGTCTAGATGATCTCCCGAGGTCTCTTCCAGCCCCTATGAGTCTGTGGTTCTGAGTGTGCTCACCTCAGCAGGCAGCAGGGCTGGTGCTTGCACCCCGACCCTTTCACAGAGTCACAGAATCACCAAGGCTGGAAGAGACCTCAAAGCTCATCAAGTCCAACCTGTCACCACTGACCTCATGGCTAAACCATGGCACCAAGTGCCACATCCAATCCCCTCTTGAACATCTTCAGGGATGGGGACTCCACCACCTCCCCAGGCAGCACATTCCAATGGGCAATCACTCTCTCTGTGTAGAATTTCTTTCTAACCTCCAGCCTAACCCTCCCCTGGCACAGCTTGAGGCTGTGTCCTCTTGTTCTGCTGCTGGGTGCCTGGGAGAAGAGACCAACCCCCACCTGGCTCCAACCTCCCTTCAGGTAGTTGGAGAGAGCAAGAAGGTCTCCCCTGAGCCTCCTCTTCTCCAGGCTAAACAACCCCAGCTCCCTTTCCCTCTCTGCTTCCCACAGGATGGTTTCCTAAGGGTGGTCTCTGCAGCTGCATGGCTTGGGACTGAGAAGAGCAGTCCTGCAGGATGGTTGAGCAGGGCCACCACTCCCAGCCTGGCCATGGCAGGGTGTCCATGCCCTCATGCTCCAGGCTGCAGCCTGGGGTCAGATGGCAACCTGGGAAGCACTCCTGAGGGACCCATTCTCGTCCTCTGCTACCACAGGCAACTGCTGGGCTAATCCTCCTCATCAATTTTCCAAGCTCCATCTTGAAACCAGCCAGGCTGTTTGCAGTGCAGGCTGGGTGCCAGGGTTTCTAGTTGACCAGAAATGTTGTGTGTGTTTGGTTTGTTTCCTCTGGGCCAGAGCCATGCTGGACCTGCACCAGAGCTGGGGTGGGTTTGGGGTTGTTGGGTTTTTTTTGTGTTTGAAGTTCCCAGTGAACCACAAACTTCCCAGCCCCACCATGGCTTGGGGAGTTGATGCTCCTGTCAGCTTCAGGGCTCACACCAGCCACGAGGTGGTGGGATCTAGGCTGGGTCATAGAATCATAGATTGGTCCAGGCTGGAAGGGACCTCCAAAGCTCATCCAGTCCAATCCCCTCTGCAGCCAGCAGGGACATCCCCAGCTAGCTCAGGTTGCCCAGAGCCCTGTCCAGCCTCACCTTGAATATCCCCAGGGAAGGAGCCTCAGCCACCTCCCTGGGCAACCTGTCCCAGTGTTCCACCACCCTCACAGTGAAGAACTTCTTCCTAACATCCAATCTAACTCTGCCCTTCTCTGGTTTGAAGCCATTGCCCCTGGTCCTGTCCCTGCAGGTCCTTGCAAACAGTCTCTCCCCATCCTCCATGTAGCCCCCTTCAGGTATTGGAAGGCTGCTCTAAGGTCTCCCTGGAGCCTCCTCCTCTCCAGGCTGGACAAGCCCAGCCCACTCAGCCTGTCCCCTGTCTCTGAGCACCATGCCAGTCATGCTCCCTGGTGATTCTGCCAACTGCCCACCCCAGCTGCTCCCACCAAGAGGTTCCTCTCCCGTCGCTGCCCCCATGGCATGGAGGCATTGAAGGCTATGCAGATGTAAGGTGACTTTGACAAGGCTCTTGAGCTGCAGGTCTGTGCTGAGCTGCAGGTTTTGCCCCTACTTGAACCCAGGAGAGGCTGTTGGAGGGCTGCCTTTTGCAGGAAGATTGTTCCTCTTGCTTGCAGCGTTACCATGTTCACAGCCAGCTGATAGCCATCTGCTTCTCTGCCAGCGCTGTCCTCTAGCCTAAATAGCTCTTATCCCTCCTGCTGTTTACTCCCAGATGTATTTATAGACCAACTCTCTCCCAGCCTTCATTCTCCTAGACTAAACAAGCCAAGATCTTTCAGACTCTTCTCATAAAACCAGCTCTCCTTCCACCCTCTCATCCCATCTCTTCCAGTCCTGAACCCTTCATCCTGGCTGTGGGTGAGCAGAGCTAGGACTGGGGCAGCTCTTGGCAGTGCCCACTCAATGGCATGGTAGCAGGCAGTCACAGGACCATGGAATCATGAAGGGTGGAAAAGATCTCTAAGATCATCAAGTCCAACCTTCTAGCCAGCACCTCCATGACCACTACACCATGTCCTGAAGTGTCACATCTGCTCCATGAACAGAATCTCTCAGCATCCTGCCAGCTGGGTTTGTCCTTTCCAAGGCCACAGTGGTGGCTCCCGTGGTCCCATACAGCTCTTCCTCTTCTCTTTGGACTTCCATGGGCACCTTTGAGGGTGCTGTGCAGCCACTTCTCCCAGCCCAGCCTTTCCAGAGGGCTGCTTTGCTCCTTTCCTCTGTCCATGATGTCCTCCCATCTGGCACCCCAGCAAGTTTCATCAGTGAGGCCACAGTCTCAGGAGCAGCTCCAGCATCCACCCTCCAGCCATGGTTCATCTTTCAGCACAGGCTCTTTCTGTCCTCCCTTATTTGATTCCTCCCCCTCCAGCAGCCCAACCTCTGTCCCCATTTCTCCACCTTCCTGCTCTATTTCCATGCAGCTCTTTCCTATGCACTTTGCCAAATGAAGGGCAGATGGACAAATCCTGGCAGCAGTCCCAGGCAGATGCAAGCAGCACATTGCTGTGGTGGTGCAGGGTCCTGGATCAGGCTGTCCTGGGGGTTCAAAGGGGGAGTGGACATCTCTGTGTCTTCCCTTGGAGATGCACTGATGGATGAGACCTAGCTCCCAGTCACTAATGCAAACACTGGACCTCCAACAGTTGGAGGGCTGATTCCCAGTGCCCAGTGGCAAATGTCATCTGGAATTAGATTGATGGCTCTGGTCCAAGCTCTCCTCATGATGGTCTCTGTCCTAGAGCATGGGAGGAGTGAGGACCTGGGGTGGTTTAGTGTGGTGAAGAGGAGGCAGTAAAAGACCCTGCAGGGCTTAGGCAGTGAATTTGGCAGCTGTTTGAGCCCAGATCCTCCAGCCAGATACCAGCAGGGTGCATTTGTGAAGGAAAGATCCTCCTGATGCAGTCATAGAATCATGGAATGGTTTGGAGTGGAAGGGACCTTTAAAGGTCATCCAGTCCAACCTCCCTGCAGCCAGCAGGGACATCTGCAACTAGAGCAGATTGCTCACAGCCCCAGACAACCTGACCTGCAATGGTTCCAGCCATGGGGCAGCTCCCATCTCTCTGGGCAACCTGGGTCAGGCTCTCACCACCCTCAGTGTCAAACTTTTCTGCCTTCTCTCCAGTCTGAATCTCCTTCTTTTAGTTTCAAACCATCTCCCCTTGTCCTGTCTCAACAGACTCTGCTCAGAAGTCTGTCCCCAGCTTCTTACAGGCCCCTTTGAGCCTTGAAAGGCCACCAGAAAGTCTCCCTGGAGCCTTCTCTTCTCTGGGCTGAACAACCTCAACTCTCACAGCCCGGCCTCTCAGCAGAGGTGCTCCAGCCTTGTGGAGCCACTCTTGTGGCCCTACAGAGACTGGGAAGCTCAGTTTGGGGCTGCCAAAGGCTCAATATTGTGGGGGAAGCCACACAGCAGAGAACATTTTGTCCCTGGGGAGGGGGACAGACAGTCTCAAAGCACCCACAGGAGCAGCCTCCTGCCACAGACCCTCAGAAGCACGCCCCAAGGGTCTCTCCACCATCTCAAAACACCCAGGGCTCTCCAAAAGCCAGCTGATTTCTGAGAGCAAAATGTTTCTGCCCAGCATGGGGTGGTGGTAGCACAGACCTCACACCGGCAGCAAACCCGGGGTCAGTCCCTGGCCTGAGACATGGCAGCAACACGAGGCACAGACAGGGCTCAAAGGAGCCGTCTGAGCGAGAGGGCTCCTGTCCCAACGAGCAACGATGTTTTCTGGGTCTCAGGAAGAGCCAGTTTCCTAAATCTGAGAACAATTACAAGCAAGATTGTCTTGGAGGGGAAAATGTAACCAGAACAGAATGGGGAGGATGGTTGGGAAGCACTCAGAAATACTTTCCTAAGAGCCTGAGCATTGGCCGCAGGCAGCGGTGCAGAGCTCAAACCATTGTGAGACCAAACAGACCTCCCTGGCCTGGCAGCACATCCCTCCGAGAGCCTGGCAGCTCTCCTCCCGCGGTGCCCGTCTGGATCCCTGTCAGCTTTCTAGGGAAAGTGTCTCAGAGGAGCACCACCACCCTTTGCCTTTGCCCCCAAGGGCTCACTGAGATTCTCACCCTGAGCCCCTCGCTCCAAGCCTTGCCGCGCCGCAGCCAGCCCTGCAGCACCCGGAGTGCTTCTCCAGCACGGAGTCGTCTCGGCCCTTCCTCCGTGCCCCGGGGCTCGGGCAAAGCCCTGCTCCTCATTAGGACAAGCAGCCACAGCAGGGGATGTGTTTTCTCTTCTGTTTTGCCATCCCTTTTCTCAGCCCCCGGCGCCGTCTGCGCTCCTGTTCAAAGAGCCTCCACCTCCCGGGGAGCCCTGGCTGCTGTGCCCCACGGGCAGCTCTCGTCCCACCTGGCCCCGTGGCTGCCAGCAGAGCTGATCAACCCCCAGGGGTGTTTGGCAGCCACTTAGTGTCACCTGTGTTGGCAGACAACCCAGCCCCACCGCTACAGGCTGGACACCCGGTGGGATGTATGTGCAGGACACAGAGCCCAGAAGGTTGGAGAAGACCTTTCAGACCTTTCAGAGTCCAACCATCAGTGCAACAGCCCCCAACAGGGGCAGGCTAAACTGTGAGCTGAAGGAACAAACAGAGCAAAGAGGGGCAGAGAGGAATGTCTGGCTCTCAGCCCCATATCCTGGAAAGAAAACAGCCCTGAGAATGGTGGGGGGGATCTCACTGGGCCCTGGGAGCAACCCGGCAAGGTAAAACCCCACTCTGTACTTCATTTCTACCCCTGTGAGCTGCAGGAGACAGCTCTGAGTTACCCAGAGGCAGGGGCAGCAGGGTGCCAGGGGGTCCTCGGGGCTGGGGCTGTGTCAGGGTGAGGCTGTGTGAGCTGAGACAGAAAAGCACTTCCCTTGCCTTGCCAAAAATCTTTGTTTGCTTAGGAAAAAGCCAGAATGTCCTCACTTTACCAAGGCAATATAAAGTCTCTGCTCATAAAATTGAATTACTTTCTATTAAAACATTACAATGAAAGGAAGGAGTTGGGAAGAGTTCAGACCCCTACAGAGGTGCTCTCAGACTTTGGAGTTCTCGCTGTTTGTTTCAGTCCAGGCTCAAACAAGACGTTGGAGGCCACTGAGCTGCTGGTGCAGGAACATCCAGCCCCTGCTGTTCTCCGTGCCACTGGCCGTGGCCCTTGCACCCCACCCATCACTGCTGCACTGGGATGGGTTTGGGAACGTCCAAGAGGAACCCAAGGTGCAGTGGTGATGGCCAAGCATGTGCTGCCATGGCACTGAAGAGAGGTGGAGGGAGCTCTGGGCGCTACTCAGAGGCTGCCAGCTGCTCCCCAGCACTGGGGGTGCAGGAGTGGGTGTGGGGTGTGGGCTGTGGGATGCTTCCTGGACAACCACCAGCAATAGTCCCTCCTGAGTGTTGTTCCCAGGAGGCCTCAAGGGAAACCTCTGTTCTTGAGGCTGATGGGATTCAGGCAGGGGTGCTGGGGGTCCCAGCCCAGCTTTGGGAGGCCACAGGCTCTAGAGTGCCCTCCTCCTGCCTTTCCATGGGGACAGCAGCGCTGGCACCTGCACCTGCAAACCCCTTTCCACAGGAGCTTGCCCATCCACTGCACAGCTGCAGCATGTGCTGCCCATGTGTGTGCTCCTCTGAGGCTTGTCTCCCTCTCTGTGAAGGTGGAGCAGACACTGGTAGGGCAGAGAGGCCACAACAGCTGTCAACAGGAAGAGAAGCTGCAAAGCTCTGGTGTCTCAGCTGCCCTGCAGGGCTGTGCCTTACCTCGGGTACCTAAATGCAGGTTGGCATTCTGGTGACACAAGGTTACTCCTAGCTGGAGGCTTGCTGCACTGGTGCCAGGCATTGCTGGTGCCCATTGCAGTTGTGCCAATGTCTAGCCCAATAGTACAGGGAAGGCTCAACCTTTGATCTAAGCCCTCTCCACACCTCCCTCAGCACACTGTGCTCAGGAACTCTCTTTCCTGCCTGGAAAGCAAAACTCTGCTCCTCAGAGGTCAGTGCCAGGTGTGGTATAGAATCCCAGCGTGGTGAGGGCTGGAAGGGACCTCTGGGGATCATCCAGTCCAGTCCCCCTGCTAAAGCAGGGCACCCACAGCAGCTTGCCCAGGAGCACAATGGCCAGGGGGGGTTGGAATCCCTCCAGAGAAGGAGACTCCACAACCTCTCTGGCCAGCCAGCTCCAGGGCTCCAGCACCCTCACAGCAAATAAGTTTCTCCTTAAATTCAAGTGAAGCCTCCTATATTCTGGTTTGGATCCAATGCCCCTTATCCTATCACTGGCCACCAAGAAGAGGAGCCCAACCCATCCCCATGACCTCCACTCTTCAGCTCTTGGAGAGCATTGATTGGTTCCCCACTCAGGCATTTCTTCTCCAGGCTCAATAGCCCCAGGGCTTTCAGCCTTAGGATAGGATAGGATAGGATAGGATAGGATAGGATAGGATAGGATAGGATAGGATAGGATAGGATAGAATAGAATAGAATAGAATAGAATAGAATAGAATAGAATAGAATAGAATAGAATAGAATAGAATAGAATAGAATAGAATAGACCAGACCAGGTTGGAAAAGACCTTTGAGAGCATCAAGTCCAACCTCTCACCCAACACCATCTGATCAACTAAACCATGGCACCAAGTGCCTCATCCAGGCTCTTCCTAAACACCTCCAGGGATGGGGACTCCACCACCTCCCTGGGCAACACATCCCAATGGCCAATCTCTCTTTCTATGAAGGACTTCTTCCTCACCTCCAGCCTAAACCTCCCCTGGCACAGCTTGAGACTGTGTCCTCTTGTTCTGGTGCTGCTTGCCTGGGAGAAGAGACCAACCCCCACCTGGCTACAACCTCCCTTCAGGGAGTTGGAGAGAGCAAGAAGGTCTCCCCTGAGCCTCCTCTTCTGCAGGCTAAGCAACCCCAGCTCCCTCAGCCTCTCCTCACAGGGCTGTGCTCCAGACCCCTCCCCAGCTTTCTTGCCCTTCTCTGGACACCTTCCAGCACCTCTACATCTTTCCTATACTGGGGAGCCCAGAACTGGCTCCTCACAGAGCTGCTCCAGGCCCCTCAGCATCCTCATGGCCTCCATTGGACACTCTCCAATAGTTCCTTGTCTCTCCTGAACTGGGGAGCCCAGACTTTGACCCAGGATCCCAGATGTGGCCTCAGCAGGGCAGAGGAGAGGGAGCTCAGCTGATCCCCTCTGCTCTTGGCGAGACCCAGAGTCTGAGCTGTCTGAACTGCCAGGCTACAACAAAGCCAGCAAACAGCTTTGCAAACCACCGTGGTGGTTTTCCTGATCACCTCAAACACCTCCTTGTTACTTGCAGCCTGGAAGTTTCCAGCCAGGAACATCCACCCATTCCTCTTTTCCTCCCCCTTCCCCTGCTCGTGGCCATAAAACCCCGGAGTGTCTCGGGTCTGTATTCGCTGCACTTTTCCATTTCCACCCCGCAGCTTGTCCAAACCTCTTCACCTCTGGAAGAGCTACAGAAGCAGCAGAAGGAAAACTGAAACCCAGGAACACACCACAGCGCAGCTGTGCCAAGCGTGAGGGCTTTGGATGTGTCGGCAGGACAGAGGAAAGAGCCTCTCCGGAGTTGTTTGGAGAGAAGCAGATCCTCTTCCCCATGAGAACCAGCTGCGGGACTCTGCTCCAGCCAGATCCAGCCCCCACAGCTTGAGGATGCTGCCTGCCCCCTCTGCTTTGCCTCGGGCAGCAGGAGGCAGAGCATCTCCCCACAGGGCTATCAGCCACTGGTTGTCAGAGTGTGGAGGGGGGGGCTGCTGACTCCATCCCAGGGCAGAGATTCCCGGCTGCATCTCCACCTCGACTGGTCTGGGCAGGAGCAGCACTGCCTGATACAGAGGAGGTGCTTGGGGATGGATGAGATCCACCTCAGGCTGGCACTGGGGTGCTGTGGGGATGAAGGTGGAGGGAGAGACAAGGAGGGAGAGCCTCTGTGTGCCTGAAGGAGACTGGGGAAGCTGAAGTGGACAGAGAGCACTGCCCATCTCACAGTATCACAGTCTCACAACTTAGGTTGGAAAGGACCTCGAGGATCATCGAGTCCAACCTATCAACACAGACCCCATGACTAGACCATGGCACCAAGTGCCACATCCAATCCCCTCTTGAACGCCTCCAGGGATGGTGACTCAACCACCTCCCTGGGCAACCCGTTCTCCCCCTGGGCTCTGGGCTGACACTGAGCAGAGAGCTAAAGAAGCACTGAATCATTTTGGCTGTAAGAGACCTTTCAGACTAACCATCAACCCAGCACTGCCAGGTCACCACTAAGCCATGGCCCTCAGCACCACATCTACATGGCTTAGAAACCCCTCCAGGAATGGGGCCTCCACCACCGCCCTGGGCAGCCTGGGCCAGGGCTTGAGAACCCTCAAGGGCAAGAAATCATTCCTCATGTCCAGCCTAAACCCCTGGTGCAACATGAGGTCATTTCCTCTCATCCTAGACAAGACTTTGCTTGTTCCCTGGGAGAAGAGATCAACCCTCACCTGGCTCCAACCCCCTCTTCAGGGAGTTGTAGAGTGAGAAGGTCTCCCCTCAGCCTCCTTTTCTCCAGGTTGAACAGCCTCACTTCCTGCACCATCTCTGCACCCTCCGAATCCACACTCTGCCATTCCTGAATCCCAGGCACCACCGAGGGCATCCCTGGAGGTTCCTGTTCCCATGCTGGACCAGGACCAGCCTACACCAAGGCTGCTCCTGCTCTCCTGGCCAGGCTGGTGCTGTGCTCTAGGACAGAGCCCAGCTCAGTGCTGCAGACCTGGTTGTGTTCATTGCAAGCAGAGCTGGGGAGACCCTAGAGAGGCGCTTGCCGCCGCTCGAGACTAAAGCACAGCCGAAGACCTTTGCAACACATCTGGCCACATCTGTGGGCCTGTGGGAGTGAAGAGAAGGCCCAGCACTCCTGTGCTGAGCTTACAGGGCCGAGTGTGGCGGAGCCAAGAGGCGAGAAGCACAGGAACCTGATGGCATGTATGAGAGATGGCCCTGGCCCAGGCTAAACACGCGCCAGATGGGCTTGCATCAGCTTTTCAAAGAGCGTCCCGTCCGCAGCAACCAGCCTGCAGGCTGATCTTATCCAGATGATGCTGTTGTCTTTGGAAGGGCTCCTAAACACTTGAAAAACACCTTCAGCCATGCTCTGACCCAGCAGAGCGGGGCTGAGATTAGGAATTGCACTTGACAGCGCTCGATCCGCCCGGCGGGAGTGAAACCAGACCCCGGTTCCCGGCCCCGCAGCTCCACACCTCCCTTCCATCGCAGCAGAACTTTCCCTTTCATCTGACATCACGGCCATGCACATTCGATTCCTGCTTAAGCCTCAGCTGCAGGGCTCTTGAGAGCGTTTTCGAGGCAGGCTCAAATTGTTCTGGACAGATGTTGCAACAAATGAGTTTCAGAGCAGTGGTGGTCCCCCCCCATCACGACCAGCCCTGGAGTTTAACCCTGTTGGATTCTGGGAATCCCACCAGGACAGCACACAGAATGTGTGCAAGGAGTTTGAGTTATGTTGCACCAAACCCATGCAGGCAGTGCTGATAAGGCCAAGCACTTGTGTCAGCAAAGCAAGGGAAAGCGCTTCCCAGCGCACACAGGAGCGCTGCCTGCCTTCGGTACCGGGTTGCAGACAGGTGGAGAGGTGGAGGATGCCTTTGGGATCATCTGTCTGGAATGAGGACACAGGGCAACCCTCTGAGGACATCACCACCCACCACAGACCTGGCCCACAGTAATGCAGCTGGCTGAGCAGCAGCAGAGCTGTGTCTAGTTGACAGTCCACACCCCAGCACAATGCACGGCAAGCACTGGTGTCTCCAAGCTTATTTTGGGCTGGATGCCTGCAGAGCTGTCACCAAATGTCATGGCACTTGCAGCTGTGTCCTGAGGGCTCC